>NW_007728572.1:209805-258896 GCF_000696425.1 Galeopterus variegatus
GTTCTGTAGATATCTGCCAAGTCCAATTGGTCTAGTATGTTGTTTAGATCTTGTGTTTCTCTGCTGATTCTTTGCCTAGATGATCTGTCCAATATTGACAGTGGGGTGTTAAGGTCCCCTGCTATTATGGTAATAGTGTCTATTTCCATTTTAGGTCTAACAGAGTTTGTTTTATAAATCTGGCTGCTCCAACATTGGGCACGTATATATTGATGATTGTTATTTCTTCGTGATGGAGCAATCCTTTTATCATTATGTATTGGCCCTCATTATCTCTATTTATGGTTTTTAGTTTAAAGTCTATTTTATCAGATATAAGAATAGCTACTCCAGCTCGTTTTTCAATTCTGTTTGCATGGTAAATCTTTTCCAATCTTTTCACTCTTAGTCTATGTGAGTCTTTATGTGTGAGGTGGTTCTCTTGAAGGCAGCACATAGTTGCGTCCTCCTTTTTAATCCAGCCAGCCAGTCTGTCTTTTGATTGAGGAATTCAAGCCTTTTACATTAAGAGTTGTTATTGAAAAGTGTTGATTTACTCCTAGCATTTTATTGATTATTGTTTGGATGTCTTAGGTGTCTTTTGTTCCTTTCTTTTTGATTTACTGTTTGTTTTCTGTATTTGTTTGTTCCTTGGGTTGTAGGTAGTCTTTTTGTTTGTTTCTTTTCTCTTCATGAATGCCATTTTTATTATACTAGTTGGTTTTGATTTTTCTTGGGTTTTTTATGGCAGTGGTAGTTATTTTTCAGATNATATACTATTTGCCCTTCATTTTGGAAGGTTAGCCTTGCAGGGTAGAGTATTCTTGGCTGGAAATCTCTGTCTTTTAGTACTTTGAATATATCATCCCATTCTTTTCTGGCTTTTAGGGTTTGTGATGAAAAGTCTGATGTTAGTCTGATGTTAGTCTGATTGGGGCTCCTTTATAGGTGATTTGACGCTTATCTCTTGCAACTTTTATGATTCTCTCTTTGTCTTTGAGTTTGCCAATTTGACTATAACATGTCTTAGAGAGGACCTTTTGGGGTTGAATATGTTTGGGGATCTTTGAGCTTCCCGAATCTGAAGATCTGTGTCTTTTCCTATACCTGGGAAGTTTTCTGCCACTATTTTGTTAAATATGTTTTCAATGCAATCTCCTTTTTCCTCCCCTTATGTAATACCCATGACTCAGATATTTGAGTGCTTAAGGTTGTCTGATATCTCTCTTAGATTTTCTTCAATGTTTTTAATTCTTTTTTTGTTTGTTTGTTTGCCTGTGTTATTTCATACAGCCCATCTTCAAGGTCAGAATTTCTCTCTTCTGCTTCTGCAAACCTGCTGGTTAAACTCTCTGTTGTGTTTTTTATTTCATTGAATGAATTCTTCAGCTCAGCAAGCTCTGCTACATTCTTTTTCAGGGCATTGATTTCACTGTACATTTCTTCTTTCAGGTCCTGTATACTTTTCCTCATTTAATTGTGTTGTCTAGCTGAGTTTTCTTGTATCTCTTTTAGTTTCCTTAGAATTATCACTCAGAATTTCCTTTCAGACATTTCAAAGGCTTCTTGTTCTATAGGATTTTGAACTTGAGAGTTATTACCCTTTGATTGTGTACTTTCTTGATTTTTCATATTTCTGGTATCTTTCCTTTGATGTTTAGTCATTGTGGCAAGGGAGTTCACCCTCCACTGGTTCAACACTATTGTCTGGCTAGGATGCTGCTGGGCTGCCAATTTGGCATGGCTGCCTCAGTGTCTGCTCGGTTGCCCACTGGTGCCTCAGGTGCATGATCGCCTCAGGTCTTGGGCCTCTCCAAGGAGATGCCTCTCTGGTCAGTGCACAGTTGGCTGGGCTGGGGGTGGTGTCTGGCTGCAGCAGCAAGACCTACCTGCTGGGTTGCACACTGGTACCAAAGGGCGCCTAGTCTCCACAGATCTTGGACCTCTCCGGCTGGGCACCTCTCTGATCAACATGCACTCAGATGGGCTGGTGATGGATTCGGGCGGTGGTGGCAAGGCCTAACTGCTGTGTCATGTGCTGGCACCACAGGGTGCATGGTCTCTGTGGATCTTTGGCCTCTCCAGCTGGTTGCCTCTCTGATTCCTTTGTTTTGATAGCAATGTTCAATTATCTTATCCCCTGGTGGCCCTCTCCAAAGTTCTGTCATTCTTAGTGCCTCATCAAATGTAATTCACAAATTAGAGTGAGGGGTGAGGTAGAATCTGTAAAGGAATGTATCTGCACAATATACAACTAAAGCCAATAATCATTTTGTATACATTCTGAAAATTTTAAACCATAGGGAGAATGGAGCATGCATATTGGAGTCTTTAATCAGTCTAATTTGCTAGACATATTGGGTAATTAACAAAGATCTTCTTAAAAAGTCATTAGCAATGTTAGATGTGAACATGTGATATTTACAACACTTTTTTTTCATAAAATAGCTAATGTGATGAAAAGTAGTAAACCTGAGAACTAACAGAACATTCTTCCTTCTATTCCTTTGCCATGTAGACTTGTGCCATAATGAAAGGAAAGCCCAAGAAATCCATTGATTTCCTCAATGTCATGTATTTAGCATTCACACCATACATTTGTCCAAATGAAATTTCCATTTGGACTTCAGTGGTAATAATGAATAATATCTTGATATCTTACTTATTTTTTGTAATCATTGGTATAACGATTCTAAGTAATGTCTCCTAGTTATAGAGATAATATGTCTAGATTTTTTTTCTTAGAACAAAATGTCTAGATAATATATTGTTTTTATTAAATAGATGGTAACAGGTGTTTGGTGGGCACATACATAGTACTAGGAATTGGACTAGGTGACTTTTATCTATCTCATTTAATTATTTTAACAATCTTGTGAGGTAGGCTTTATTGACCTGTTTTATGGATGAGAAATCTGAGGCTTACAGAGAAGTAAAATGATTTGAATCAGATCCATCTGGTTTCCAACGCTTTGCTCTGTCATCTACACCACAGTGTGTACACACACACACACACACACACACATGAACACACGCACATAAACATGCATATTTTCTCGTTTATATTTTGCACTGAAATTCTTCTGATATGACATATGCTGGAGCATGAAAAATGAGTATGGGCTACCTGTAAAGCCCTTTTAAAAATATAGAGAAGAATGGTAAATGAAGTGTGGCTGAATCCTGTCCATCTTCTTAGGCTGGCCTAGTGCTTCTTACTCCAGGAACCCTTCCAACCACAAGCTGGTTGTAATTTATCTTTTCTGTTTGAATTGCCTTTGAACTTTTTAAAGCAGTGCTATTTCAACATTCATGTGCATAGAAATTACCTGGTAAATATGTTAAAATGCAGTAGTTTTGGGATGACACCTTAGATCCTGCATTACTAACAAGCTCCCAGGTGATGCTGATGTTGCTGTTGCATAAACCATGCAGTGAGTACAGCAAGCGTTTTGGAGCACTGGCCACTTCTTGCTGAATATTAACATTACTTATTTGTGAGTCTTACTTCCCCAACTGAATGATAGTTATTTGCTTGGCAACCTAATTGCAGCTTTAAAAAATTAGTCTTCTCTGACCAATCTAAATGGACTCTCAGTGACTACCACATTTGCTTGTTTTGGTTATCTGTACAGAACACACATAATTTTTGTCTCCCCACCCACAATATAAAGTAAAAGTATGGTCCTTTCAGCTAGAACTCAAGTATCAAAATATTTCCTGGCACAGAGTAGGCAAACTCTTTCTTCTTCCTTTCAAGTTCATTTTCCATATAGTTAATGAAAGATGCTACCATAAACGTAGTAGGGTAATTGTTCTGGTTAGCTTTTTGTGTTTTTTGAAGTTCGTCATTTTCTGTAGTTCATAGGTATTGTAGGAGCACAGTTAGGCTGAACTGAGGGCTAATAACAAAACACATGCCATTTTAAACCAAAAGGTTTTCTGTATGGGTACGAGTCCATGTAAGTATAAAATAAGCATAGTATAAAAACTAAATAAGTAATGCATATACATAATTTTCTTTTTCCACTTGGGTCTCTATCTTACCTGTGCTTTTTTGAGATGCTTAATTAGAATCAGAGAAAGCACATTTTTATTTTCCCCTGGGCAGCAAAACCCCAGTATTGATTTTTCTTTATTGACCAATCATATATTGCAGTATAAATATTTATGATGCCTGCACATAATAAAAAAAATAAGTTAAATACCACAGAGGAAAATGAAATGTAAATGGGAAAGGATTTCTCTTGGGTAATACATCACTTTATAATCTTACGTTACTCTGAGAAGCACCTACCAGCTTTCTAGAATCAATGCTCAGATTACAAGACCTTCATCATCACAAACAGACATTTGCAATTTTGTCTCATATCCTCTTGGGGCTCACCCATATCAAGTTTATTTGGCGATTTAGCAAGTGAAATACAATATATATGCAAAGCCCTTTTAAAGTGGCCAGGTGCTTAAATGGAACTCTTCTAATATCTTAGAGCATTTTTCTATGTTCCCCAAATGTCAGAGTTGAAAGAAGCCATGGAGATCATTATTCCAAGGCTCTCATTATATAGTGAAAGAAAAGGATGTACAGAGAGGGAAACTTCTACTCTGAGGTCACACAGCATGTTCTTAGTTGAGAAGAATTTCACGAGGCTCCTAGTCTTACAGTACAGGGATCTCTCCCGAGCAACTCTCCCTTAATTCTGTGGATTTAGGGTGATTTGGAAAGGACGGGTAGGGATGCAGTAGGGGTAGGGTGTGGATAGATAAAATTATAAAATGTGCTAATTTCTTAAATAATTTGTCAAATAGTCTTTAAATTCCAAAGGGCACAGTAAAGAGCATCTCATTCTCTTCAGGAATTAAGACTGATTTGATTAGAATATATGGAGACGACCATTTGGTTTGGCATCAATTTCTGTTTGATTAACCTCAGAAGGATGGAGACTGATATGGAAAGGTTTTGAAGTCAAAAAAGTTCTTAAATGTTAGTAACAAAGATATTGAAGAAAAGTGGATCCTCCCCCCACCCCCACTCTCTTTCCCATTACTTACTCTCCTTGAGGCAAGTTGATTTCATTTTTATAGAAACAGGCCATTTTTTGATCATTCAAGATGTTAAAAGGTAGAAAACCCCAATGAATAGCATCAGCAGAGTTAGAGATCCTAAATGTACAATGCATATGTGTGCGAGAGGGAACCACAAAAGTAAATTAAAATCTATGTTATGCAGTTAAAAATAAACTATGCATTTATCTTCTACACTACTATTTATGAGGAAGAGAAAAAGAGCATAGGATTTTCAATCTGTTTCATTACTCTTTCAATTATCTGTTATTCTCCTCACAATTATTATAGCAGGACGTGTACAATGTCCCTCTTTGCTGTCATCAACCTCCCCAAACATAGTTACTGAATATGATTCCCAAACTGCAAATGGGTATGAAAGTGCACATCAGTGAGACAACCTCAGGGGTCAGACATATATATATATATATATTTTGTCTTTTGTCTTTTTCCGTGTCCGGCAATGGATCGCAACCCTCAGTGTTGCCCCCGTACCGGACCGGGGACCGGCAATGGGATTGCAACCCTCGGTGTTGCTCCCGCGTCTCGTTCAGCCAGTGAGCGGGAACCGGTCTGTATGTGGGATCCGAACCCTCGGGCGGGAGCGCCACCACTCTTCCCAAGTGGCGCACTTATCCAGTGCGCCACCGGGCCGGCCCCAGACATATATTTAAACTGGGTCAAGACTGTGATTTCCTTATTCAAACTACTATATTTGTTCTCAGAAAGAAATGCCTTTTGGGTGAAACGCATATATGTGTGAGTATATAGATACACACACACGCACACACACACAAACGTATACACTCCCCCCCCAACACATGTATGTACCTTTCTTTTAAGAAAAGGTTTAAAGAAAGTAACAGCTGCTGCTTTCTTGCATTGAAAGTTAAGAAAATATTCAAGGTAACTTGAGTATTCATACCAGATCAGCAATCCAATGCAGTCTGAGATTTGAGAGAACTCCCTCAAAAGCTCTAAAACCAGAGTCTGGATGACGAGAGGGATACCTGATGTTTGAATTGCCTTTGCAACTGCATTCTTTTAGGCTTTCAAGTTGCTGCTTGCTAACATTTACAGTTCTCTGCAGCCATAATATACCTCCGCGGGACTTGAGAGGAGATCAAAGAAGCAGAAAAGAAATTGCTATTCCCAAATTCTTAACAGTAAAAGATCGGTGCATGTCAAATAGCGTTTAATGTCTACAAACCCAGTTCTATATACACACAAGGCCATTTCCATTAGTAAAACCTACGTTTTCTTCATCGAAAATCTGTTCGACCCCAAAGAGGAAAGAAACTCTGCTGTGAATCTTAATAGTTATAGACGTTAACCTTCAAAAGAACTTTCTTAACTTTTTAAAATCCCTTTCTCACTGCTTACAAAATATAAGTGTGCCTTTTGTTAAGAAAAATTATTCTACATAAATCCCTACTTTTAGTTAAATAATTGGAGTAGGTACAAGAAAGTAGAACATTTCTAAGAAAGGATTATTAATTTTGAAATAAGGCTTGACAAGGTCCAGAACAGCTTGTATAGCATATAATACCTCTTCCTTAAGATACACATTGCACATATATAAAAATGGAAGAGTGAGCAAAAATAAAGAAATTAAAGTGGTTATCTGTAGGAAGGAGGAAGTGGACACAGTAGTGGTTACAAATAGATTTCTAGATTTCTCTGAACATAACTCATTTTGTAAAATTGACTTTGGAGGCATGTAAATATACTATATCATTTTAAAAATACAAATCAAAAAATAAAAAAATGACTATCCGTAAAAATTCAAAGCAAAATGTAACAAACGGATCTAACTGTACATTTAGTTGGTGACTCGGCCACACTTTGAAGACTTATTTTAATTGATTATTATGCACAATAATATAGAAATGTATACCAAGAACAAAATAAAACTCCAGAACAAACAAACTCAAAAAACCTTTAACTTGCTTTCAACCATCATATTAATAATAATAATACTAGTTTTGTTATTCTAATGCTATTAGCTATTACAGATGGATAAAGCAGATAAGTACTTAGGAATCAGAATTTTTAGCAGATCAGATAATTTAAAATCAAGAATGTTAAGCAAAACCAAAAATTGCCTAAGTTTGAATTCAAAATAGTATAAATTTTAAAAATATTTTCTCTTAGAAAAAAATATATTTCCTAGCTCTGTCCATGAAAAGGGTAAGAAACAATGGCTGATCAGTACTAACCAGTAGCAATGAGCACCCTTAGTTCCCGGATAGCTGTGGTCTCCAATGTTAGTTCTCACTAAAAAGAACAAAGACACCTTGGAGAAATAATTAATTGCTTCCAGATCTGGGGCCAGAAAGACATGAAATGAGCCTGAGACATCTTATCATACTTGAATTCTAGTCTGTCAATAAATGATATTTTATCAAAAGGCCTCAGGAACTCCCTCTGACTAAAAGAGGATGGCGTGAACCACAAAGAAACTCATAACTAAAATAAATTAAAACATATCAAATATTTTATAATGCATGAGTTCACAAATATACCTTTAAACAAAAGTTTCAAACACTCATTTTTCACCTTTATTGGAGCCAACTTATTCTGAAAACTGTTAAACAAGGGGAAAGACACAAGCATTGATTCAACTTCTCTACAAGAACTCTTCCTCGTATATCCAAATATTTATGGAAGAAAAAATCCTTCTTTGTAGAAAAATTGAAGCTATTAATTCTAGAACTAATGATAGAATATCAGTGTCTTGGCACTCCATGAAATAATGAACCTAGGCAATGATCGTTTATAGCTTCTTAAGCCTTAGGTACAATGCTGATGAGGAACTTTAAAATTAATGGATCAGACTAAAAACATTTGAATCTAGTGATTAATCTTAACATCACAAGAACATAAATAATAAGATGTTAATTGTCTTCCTATATGATGCAACAGGAACCAGAGAATAGTTCCTATAAAGTATACTTGCCAAAATATTGAACTAACCTCATCAATTCATAGAAAATATACTATCAGAGTAAGATGTTATAAAGATATAGTCTAAAATTCAGAATAATGAAAATTTGGCAGGACACATAAGCTCAGGGGCATGCATGCACATGCACACATGCATGCAGAAAGAGAAATGGGGAACTTGTACAATAAAATAAATTGAGAAGACATATTATCCAGATTGATTGATTTATATCTTCTTCAGATTCTACTTTGAAAAAGTATGGTAAAATTATGTTTACTAGACAATCAGGAAAATTCACATACCATCTAGATATTTGATACCATTAAGGAATTTTTATTATTTTTGGTATGATCTTGGAATTGTGGTTATATTTTTAAAAAGATTATTAATTTCAGACCTATATATTTAAATATTTATATTTGAAGTGATAAAATGTCTAGAATTGGATTTAAACTATTCCAATAGTGTGTGTCTGTCTTGGGCTGGGGGAGGAGGAGGTGGACAGATGGGGTAAATGGGACAAGATTAGCAACATACTAAAACTAGTTGAAGCTGAGTATTCATTATATTAATCTCTCTATTTTTGTATATGTGTGGATATTTCCATGACTATAAGTTTTTAAAATGCTAACACACAGCACAATTCAGGTTCCATAAAATATTCAACTACACTCGGATATTAGTACATTTTTTGAGAGGAAATAACAGAATCCTAACTCGAACTAATTTAAGAGAAAAAGAAAGGAAATAAACATAAAGAAAAAAAGAAATGAAATGTATGTGTTTATATTATTGAAGATTCTGGAGATGAAGCTGACTCAGAAACTCTGAAGATTCAAATGTCAACATATTCCCTTTCTTCCCTCTTTCCTTCTTCCCCCACCTTCTGTATTTCTACCTAATTTCTCCTTTCTACAGCCAAAATTACTCCAGGAGAAGAGAGAGATAAAGCCAGTAATACACAGTCCTAGTTTAGTCACTCTGGAAAGAAGAGAGACTCTCTTGCAGTGAAGGTCTTACTGATTTCAAATGCAGGGAGTTGAACCGAGTTGCTCACACTCTCCAGTCTTGGCTCAATCACTTCCAGCCCATTTAAGGATCCTCTCTAGTTTACTTTAATCTAATTTTTGTCTCTTTTATTTCTAATTCCTATTTCCATTGACTCCCCTGATCCTCAGCAAAATATTGCCTCAAATTTTTCGTTATATGTCCTTTTCTATAAAATACATACCGTGGTTTTACATGCCTATATATATGTCTGTATATATCTCATCTGAAACTAATCTTTTTGCCTTTAAAACTTTGTTTAAAAAAATAACTAATTCTATCGGGGTGAATTTACCTACAGTAAGATGCACAGTTTTTAAGTGTACTGTTAAATGGGTTTGACAAATGTCTATCCCCATGTAATGGACACCCTAATCAAAACATATAATATTTCCATAACCCTGGAAAGTTTCCTTATATGCCCTTACAGTAAACCCCCTGATTAGATGCAACCACTGCTCTGATTTCTATTACCATAGATTAATTTGCATGTTCAATGAACTTCATAAATATGAAATGATTCAGTATGCACTCTTTGATGTCTGGCTTCTTTTACATAATATCTGTGAGATTTATCCAAGTTTTTGCATGTATCAGTAATTTTCAAATTATTATTTTACTGCTGAGTACAAGCCCACAGTAAAAATATAACACTAGGTTTATACGATAGGTATGTGTGCATGCAGTCCCTTGCATCTGACTGCTTCACAGTCTTCTGCTATAGGCATCTTCCATATTATATTATTCAGTCCCCTAGTCACAAACATTCAGGTTCTTTATCATCTCCTTCTAGCATAAAACAATGTTGTGATAAATACTCTTGAATGCATTTCCTTTGGGATCTGTGTGAGAATTCTCTGAAGCCTAAGAACATTGTTAATTGCATTAAGAACTATTACTTTCTAGAATGCTCACGTCATTTTATATTCTCTTCAGCAGTACTTGCAGGCGCCATTTCTCCATATGGTGGCCATGTACAGCAATACAATGTGGTAAATATTATTAACCAGTTTTCAATATTTAGAGCAGGGCTGCCTGAAACAATATTTTGTTATGAAGAAAATAAGGTTGATATCATGGAAGTAAAAACTAGACTTGTGGTTGCCAGAGGCTGTGAAGGGGAAGGGGAAGGGGAGGATGGGAAGAGGTTGGTCAGTGGGTACAAAATAATGGTTAGATAGGAGGAATTAGTTCTAGTGTTCTAATACACAGTGGAGTGACTATAGTTAACAATAGCATATTTGAAAATAGCAAGAAGAAAAGGTTTGAAAGTTCTGCCAATAACATATATTGAAACATCACACTGTACCCCATAAATATGTACATTTATTATGTCAATTAAAGAATTTTAAAAATAATAAAAGTAAAAAATAATCTCCTAAAAAAGGAAATATTCTATATCTTCATTTTCCAAAATGGTAGCTGCCAGCTGCACGTGGTTATCGAGTACTTGAAATGTGGTTACTGTGATCTAGGAATTGAATTTTGAACTTCGTTCAATTTTAATTAATTTGAATATAATCTAACTAGCCACATGTGGCTAGTGGCTACCACGTTAGACAGTGCACATTTAGAGTCAACCAGGATGAGACCAGACTTAGTTTCTAAGAGTAGTAGGAAATCACTAGAAAGAGGTTCAAGAGAATGACATGATACAGATTGTATTCCAGCTGGGGTCAGGCATGGATGGAAAGGGGTTAAACAGAAAGTGGGAAATATTAGTCGGGATGTTGTTGCAGTGATCTTAGAGAAGATTGTGGCTTGCGTAGGAGCAGTGTAGCTTGAAAGAACAGAAAAAGTAAAAAATTTAAGTGGAAACACTGAAAGGACATGGAGAGTGACTTGAAATAAGGGATCAGAAAAAAGAACCAACAATGACTATCAAGTTTCTACCTTGGACAAGATCCATGGTTGTACCTATTTCTGAGGAAGAACATCCCACAAATCCACATGGAAAATTTCTCATCAGCCAGGGATTGTGACGGAGGCTTAGTCAAGGTCCTTTGAGTCATAGGAAGATTGTGTCTGGGACAGATTGTCTCAGGGTCTGGAACCCCATCTGTTACTGCTCTGGTTTCACCAGCAGTCATGCCAAAGTTCCCTTGATCTTTCTCATACCATCTTTTGCTCAGTCATAAGTTGACAGAGTTGAGCACAAGAGGAATGAGGCAACCTGGGGATACTCACAAATATCTGAAGCTCTGAGATTGACACAGAAGGAAAGTCTAGGAAGTGATGTGTGTCCATTGTTTAATGTTGCAGGCAATTAGTGAGCAGGAGCAGCTGTTATGGTTAAACTGTTAAAAAAGCCAAAGTAAGTGAAACAGAACATATGGGAAAATTGTTATCTCCAAAATATTGCTTTGAGGATAATATTGACATAATTTGCCCATCATATTTTCCCCCTTTAAAATGATTTGTATAACATTTTCTAGAAATAGACTCCATATGTGTTTTAGTGATTTGGTGGACATGTAAACTCAAGCTCATTGAAAGAGAGCCAGCTACAAGAAGAGCCATGAATCACCCACTGGAGCCAGGCAACATCTCTCTTCATGGGAAAACTGGATTCTCAAGGGAAAGTCAGCTAGAAAATGAACAGTTAGTGGTCTTTTCTACATGCCAAGCACCGTACTAGTCATGTCATGTTGTCTTTAATAAATGTTCCAGGTATTTATTAGCATTCCCATTTTATAGATTTGAAAACTGAGACTCAAACAGAGGAGGAGATTTGCTCAAGTTACATAGCTACAAAGTGCCAGAACCAGGATATAAATCAGTTTTACTTAACTAGAAAGTGGCTCTTCTCAGACAAAACTCCCACCTCTGGGTTAGACTAGGGTAGTCATTCTCAAAGTATAATCCCCAAACCGGTAGTGTAGACCTTATCTAAGAATGTTTTATGAATATCAATCACAAGAATCACCACTTCAGACCTATTGAATCAGAAATCCTGGGGGTGGCTCACACGTCTGTGGTTTAACAAGCCCTTCAGGTGATTTTGACACATGTTCATGTTTTAGAATCACTGAAAGTGAGATTTAATTAATCACACAAGAATAAGTTACCCAGGAAGTCTACAGCTAGGAATATTGAGGGTGAAAAGCAATATAACATGTTTTCTACAAAATGTAATTACAGAACATTTGGGGAAATATGCATTACTGAAATATTCAAAAAATTGGTTTAATGGAAAGAATGCTAGATAAGTGATGTCAAAACCTTATTTCCAACCCCATATATGATACTAACGTACAGAATGACTTTGAGCAAATCATTTTGCTTCTGTATGTTTCATTTTTAATCATCAATCATAATGATAATGGTGGTGGTGGTAATAGCTAGAACATTTGTGTGGCCCTGTAGGGTTTACAATGCCTTTGCATTATCTTAGAGGTAGGTGGGATGGTGATCAGCCAAAAGTGAAGGTGTTCGCTTAGAAAATCTCTAGTATTCTTTCCACATTGACACTCTAAGAGACTTTGCATATAAGTAAGCTAGCTTAAAATATTCAAAATTGGAGATCACCAAGTCTATTGTTCTCAAACATGATTGCATTCCAAAATCACTTGGCAGATTAATAGAAAATAAAAAAAATAATAATAGTTCAGTCCTCTCTCCAGAGCACTATACTCTGCACACATTACAAATATATGCAACACACAAACATGCACACTTTTCAGAGGATTCTAATGTGCTTCTAAAGTTGAGAACCATGGCTCTAAATATTAAGTGAATTCAAATGAAGGAGAGGTCATTGTAACCAAAGTAATCCTCTGAAGAGGTAGGGTGACATTCTAGTTGTCCATCTTCAGTGACTCTCCACAATCTACTGGGAAAATCTAGTTTACTTAGCCTGGAATTCAAAACCTTTCATGTTCTACTTCCTGAGTACATTTCCTGTTTCCTATTCCATTAATCACTCCCATAAACTCTAGGTTTAGCCAAATTAGACTCTTTGCTTTTGTCCAGCTACCCCCAGAGCCCTTCATTTTCTGTAGTTATTGTAGTGTTGTTTTCTATGCCTGATTTTGTCTGTTGAAAGTATATTCTTCCTCCACAACATGATTCAATTGTTAGATCCTTCATGAAACATTCTTGTCACCATCATCTGGTGGGCATTTCTTCTTCTTTTGATGTCATATCACATTTTGAATATTGTATCCACTAGGATGTTACTGACTGCATAAAAGAATGCCTTGTCTCAAATAGCTTCAATAATAAAGACAATGTATTATCTCTTAAGTCCTGAGATAAGATAACTGCCTGGTCAGTTAATTTAAAAGCTCAAAAGTGTCATAAAAGACTCAGGTCCTTTCCACCTTCCCCAACTTTCAGCCTAGCTTGAGTTCACTTAGTGAATCTAAAACAGCCACCACAGTTCCAAGTGTCGCGTACTAACATAAACATGTCCAGTAGGTGATGAGAACTTTTGTTATGTTGGCGTCTTTTTAAGAACAAGGAAACATTTCCAAGAATGTGCATATTGACCTCCTCGCATGTTTCACTGGCCAAAATTATGTCACATGCTCATTTCTAAACCCTTCACCATAAGGGTAAGGTGAATGTGGTTTCCCTGAATGGCTCATTAAAGTGCATGTTTAACAAAAGGGTTTATTGAACAAATTGGAATTCTCTTAGCAAGAGGGAGTGGCAGTAATTGGTGAACAGTGGTTGGCTAAGCTGCTAACTCCTTTTCTCAAGCAAGTATGCCCTTCCATTTATATGATAGTTGTTTTGTTTCCCTTATGAAACTCAAGTCTCCTTGAGAAAAGGTTTTTGTTTTACGATTAAATGCATGAGCTTTCAAGTCAAACACTCCTGTTTTGAAATTAAGTTGACAAACTCATCCCAATTTGTCCAGGACTTCCCTGATTTTAGCACACAAAGTCCCACAGAAACTTCTTAGTCCTGGGCAAACCAGGACAGTTGATCACCCTTGCTGAAATCTCATCTCTGCCATTTACTGACTGCGTGACTTGGGAGTCCAGTCATTTAATCCCTCAGGGTTTTATTCAAGAACTATTTCTTGAATGCCCACCATGCATCAGGCACTGTTTCAGAACACTCTCCCTGTTTTTCTGACCATTCTGGCACTGGTGCTCTGATTTACCACAATCATGCTGAAGCTGTCCCTGGACTGCCTTGTGTGTGACCCCCTCTTTGCACCCCATTACTCAGAGATGATGTCAGAGGAAGCCTGATCGCCTGACGACTGGGGCTTGGGAAATCCCCAGGAGTTTTCAGACACAGTTTCTGGCCTGAGAAACAAAACACCCGCAACACAGCCAAGGGTCCCGATCTGCTCAGGGAACATGCTGTCCTCTCCTGTTTGTAGGGCCATTTTTTGGACAAGCAGCAGCTCTGTTTGCTGGACTTTTGGCCCCATGCAGTCACTGTGAAGCAAGGCACATCTTGCACAAATGGGCCAGTGAAATGAGGTAATTGCGGCTTTCGATGAATGCTATTTCTGTCTCCTGGGCGATGCTGGCTGGAATATGAAGAACAAGAGCTAGTGTATCTGACACGTTATGGCTCTCTCCAGAAAGTGGAGACAGATAACACAGAAATAGGAAAGTCCCCCCCGCCCCCCGCCCCTGTGTTCTCCTCCTAATGATGAGTGAGTACTCCATGAACATACTATTTTCAGACAAGATCTGCTCCAAGTTGGGAAGTCCTTCCAATTGCCAGAGCTTTTCCATTTGGGCGTCAAAGCTGTCTGTATATGTGATTTTATACAGCTTTATTGAACATAATCTGTGTGCCAAGTATGTTATACATATGTGTCATCTATTTCCATTTTACAAGGAGTGTTGGAGACAGTTACGATCAGCATTCCCACTGTAGAGAGTGGCAGGCTGTGACTCAAAGTGGTGAAACCCCAGGTCATGGAGCTAATATATACAAGGTTGGGGTGGGTACCAAAGTCTCTTCTCTCCATAGCTAGAGCATTCATCACACTGCTGCTGATTTTAGCCACTTTTGTTGGAATATAGTCCCTTGAAATATATTTTGTCTGTAACTTTGTCTGAAATATATTTTCATGTAACTTTAAAATAGGAGGTACAATAATATGATTTCTTTTTAACCCAGAGTTAACACTCTTCATAGCAACATTCCGGACCAGAACACAGTGACAACCTTGCCCAATTAACCTAGCATTCAATTTTCTAACACAGACTCTTTCTGTTTCTTTGGGTTGTATGCTTTGTTTTTGTTTTGTTCACGCTTTTTCGTATCCTTACTCATTGATATTCAGTTTCCCAATATTCACTGAAGTTATCAATGGATCTACCTCTTGAATTCCCTTGTCACTACTACTCATTAAATGTTTAGTTTTAACTGTCTGAGTAAATCAAACAGACAGGCACACATCATTAAGTTATTGTATAAAGAAAAAGTAAATAGTCCCTCTGGAACCCGAGGGACTATTTAATGGCTAAAAGACACAGACTTGGTTTATTAGACCCTTTTAGCTATCCATATGAAGATGCTTTTGGTTAAGAATATTTGGTAAAGAGTAGGCTTTTTGGAATCAGAGTTCTAGTGGTAGCTCATCATATGCTCACTCAGATGCCCTTGGCATCCATTTATCCTTTCCAAGCTTCAGTTTTCTTACCAACAAAATTAGAAATATGCACAACATGCACGTGATTTTTGCAAATATTACAAGACATAATGTATGAGAAAAACCCTTCACAAAGTTCTTGGAACCTAGCTCAAGTTCTGTAAATAATAGCAATGCATTATTATTGTGAGTTACTATTTATATTCTTACACAGCCTCTCAGAAGCTTTTTGCCTATCCCCAGGTTGTGGGAAGTGCTGGAAATAATTATCTTTAAATAAGTGAGTTACTGTTATGCTTACAAACATGTCTTCATGTTCACAGTGCCATTTCTATGAAGATCTCTTATGTACTTTCTTGTCCAAAGAGAAGTAGAAAACTTCAATAGTGCCATCAATTACTGGGTATTCACATGACCTGAGTTCAAGTTGCAAGCTGCAAATGTGCCTGGGAGTCAGTCTCCGGTCCCTTGCTATGTTGCCCATCTCCCTCACTTCTCTGTTCTCTCCTCTTCCTCAACTCCACTGATTTTTCAATGCAGAAAATTTATGTACCTTTTAAATTTCCTAACTCTAATTATGTCCTAATGGTCTCACTTTCTGCTGAAAGGAGTTAACCAAGGTACTTTGACAGAAAAATTTTCCACCCTGAGAGGAATTTTCATGCCAGCTATTAGATTAATGTGTATATTTCTTCTCTCTACAATTAAAGCAGAATCCTGTGTATAAACTAGGAAGGAACTAACTCTCTGAGCCACATTTAGAAGCAGTGAAGAAGGCTTCACTAGGTGTATAATATTTGAAGTGAACCTTGAAGGATGAGATAACAAGGTACTCAGCCCAAGGTCGCCCTTCTCCCCGGTGCTATTTCAGGTCACAATAAAGTAGACCCAATTAGGTGAGCTCCCAGCATACTCAGAGGGAACATTTACCACCAGCAAAGACTGTTGAGTTAATAGAAGCTGCAAACCTGGTGAAGGGCTCATGAAGGGTAAGGATGGGAGGTGTTCTGGACATTTGCTCTCTGTTGAAAATCGTATTGCGTGTTCATTAAAACAACAACAAAACAAAAGGCCCTACAGGAAATCCTGGTAACTAAGGTTATCAGTATTAAGAAAGCAGATCCCTAGTCCCTGTGCAGACATTCTGTCATGGAAAAGCCTAATTTAGAAATATTGACAAATTGATCTATACCTTTTTTACTCTTAGTGCTTAAAACACTGGTGGCTGTGCTTATGTAATTGGAAGGAAGAGGCAGAAAATGGAAGGGAGGCCTTATTATTTTTTCAGAAAGTGCTTCTGGATGAGCAAAACAAGGGCAAACCCGTGGCAGAAAACCCAAGAGTATTGCTCACAGAAGCACTGGACTGGGGTAAGCAGGTTTTATACATGGAGGTTATATCAAAATAAAGCTCAAGAACTACATCAGCTAATGGCTGCCCTGCTGCCATAGGTCTGGCACTGTATCCATGCCAGCCAAAGCAGCAGATGCCAGAGCTGCCTCAGGTGCAGACCCTCTCTTACCCGCACTGTAAACCCCTAACCCTCATCCCTATCATTCAGTTAATTTCCTAGTTCTATGAAGTGACCCTCCTATATATGTCTCTATTCTGTTGAATTAATTCTCTCTCCCTGATGCAACTGTCCTGGTGCAGGCTCCATCTAGTTTTTTTTCCTTAGTACCCTGGTTCACTCCTCAAATGTTGACTTGTATACATATCACCTGGGGATTGTGTTAAACTAAGAGAAGGGATTACCTCTTCTTTCAGATAAAAAAAAAATAAGGCCCATACATGTAAAATAACTTACTTTCCCAAATTTATAATGCTAATGAGAATTTAAATCCAGGTCTGTTTTACTTATGTCTGCAAACTTTTCTTTAATCAGGCTATCTTTAAGATCTCAACTGTTAGGATGAGGGTTCAGTGACTCTTGCCTTAAACTCATCATTGAAATGCAAAATTAAATATGGGCCCAGGCACGTGGTAGTAGTTAAGATATTTTGGTTCAATAAATAAATGATTGAAACAATGGATAAATGAACCAAAAAATTTTTGCAGGTGAATTTCATATTCATAAAGAAGTCAGAGACAGACAAAGGTTGGCACAAAAAGTGTTCAAAGCCCAGTGTTAGAATATCAGTTGGAACTACTGGCAAAAAGGTGTCCAGGAAGATGAGATTATTGGTGTGAGCAAGACCTTTTTACAAGCCTCCACTGTCACCGTCCAAACCCTTTCCCATTTCCAGGCACAGAATGTTCCCAAGCAAGAGAATTACCTGTTTCAGCATTCTCAGGGATTACATCTGTTGTCAGGTAGTTTTATGGGGATTAAGCTTGTTATTATATGGCCATGGAGAGAATGCCAGGACAAGGCAGAGCTTTTGCCTAGAATGGTAGCATGACAAAAGAAAAATCTGACTTCACTCCAGAAATGCAAAGAGATTCCCAAAGATATTTCTTCCTGCCTTACTAAGAGCCATATTAACATGTATCATCCTTTCCACAGATTATTATATTTAAACTTTAAAACTGCTTTATGAGGCAGGTATTATTAATCCATTTACAGATTGAAAAACTGAGACTAAAACAGTTCACATGATTCAGGGTCACAGAACAGATAAGTAGCTGAGTCGCTGCTGAATAGTAGACTTGTGTGACCTCAAATACCTTGCTCTGTACCCTCTATCAAAATACCACGAATAGTAATAGTTATTGGAATTCAGCTGGTGTCTTTAGTACAAGCATTATGTTCTGCCAATTACCTTTGCCATTCTTATGTGAACTTACTTACCTTTCTGTATGATTAACACCTTGATGGCCAGTTAAGCTAATCAGCTCACTGTCTTCTTTCTTATTATTTTAGTTCAAATTAATATTTTCTTTTTATGAGCTCCAAAGTATATCTAAACTTTTCTGGTGCATTAGCTAGAACTCAGCACGTCGATTTAGAAAACAGGAGTCATAGTACCATCCCACAATTTACCTGTTTAAACTTGGGTAAATAATGTCAATGATGTGAGTGCCAGTTTGATCACCATTCAGGTGGAGGTAATTATCTCTGTCCAACCTAGTTCAAAGGAATTTGGAGAATCAAATTAGATAATAGTTTAAGAATACTTTATAAACTGCAAAACACAACAGAGATACAGTAGGTTAGTAGACTATTCTTATGATTTTTACCATTCCCCACAATGGTGTCTGTGTGTGTTTTCTCTCAATCTTTTAGCTGTCCTATGAATTAGATAGGACAAATTTGCTTATTCCAGATTTGTAGATTGTTTTACTTCCTTTTTCTTCTTCCCTTTTCTTCCGTTCCATTTTCTTCCTTCCCTCCTTCTTTCCATTTTTTCAAAAAGTACATTTTAGGTCTCACTGTGATGTTGGCATTATGCCACAGCCTACGAGGTCAAAGAAGGCATAGACTCTGCCATGAGGAAGCTAATAGCTGAACACCAGAAGTAGACAGAAATGTGATGGGATCAAGAGAGAAGTGGCTTAATTAAAGCCCATGTCAAGGAAATTGCAGAGACAAGCTGCAACCCAGACTGTTGTAGTCCCAAGATGTTATTCCTCTTACCATTCCATAAGCTTCCTATGGGGGAAAAAAAATACCACTTATAGGCCGGTGTTTCCAAGGGCAGAATCTGGTTTAAAGTGAGTGTTCAACAAACATCTGTACATGCATAACACCATGCTAAATTTCCAAATCTCCCATCTACCCTCTATAGATAGGGGCAAAATGCCCAGAAAGATGAAATGCTTTGTACAGGTTATAGGACTAGAAAATGGTGGAAATGTTTCCATGCCTGGCCAACTGAACTTCACATATGTCAAGGAAGAGGCATCTTTAAGCAACAGAGAAAGAGATAAGTGGCAGCAACAGGCTAGATTTTATAAGCTACAAATGTCTGTCCTTCATAGTCTTAGGGCCTCAAGCCCTCTATGTCTGCTCCTTTAAAACAGCCATGGATTACATGTTAAAATGGCCATTTTAGCCAATGTTTCCCTTCTTCAGAGCTATTCCATTTGGCGTCTGTCTGGGGATACAGTCACATAGACCTTTTGATGCCCTTTGAAATTGTCCTAAAGCATTCTCTTCAAGTTCAACAGAAACCCACTCCAGCCCAAAGGAGCAGCCTATGGAAAATTCCTGACACCGTATGTTCTCGTAATTTTTGGAACACTGTAAATATTTGAGTCAGTAGATCTTAATCCATAAACACAGCTGTACTTAAAAAACCCCGATGGGGAGTTATTATAATTTAAACAATTGGGTAACAAAACAAATCAATGTTAATCATTTTGGTTTTCTAAGGACAATGGGCTCAGACTTCTCATAAAACTGACATGATGAGCTTCACAATTGCGTCCACAAATAAACTTACAAATGCTAAGATAAACCATTCTCAACTTTTTAAGAACATTGTAAAATGAAAGTGGGGTGGGGGAGGGCCAGGATAAAGAAGAAAAACAAAACAATTTTGAGCAAGACCAAGACTCCCATAACTGTAATGTACATGAGGCCTCCAAAGATAAACACTAAGGGAGAAAACCCTTTCTGGGTTTGTCTTTTCTCTGTCTAAATTACATTATAAATTGCCATTATTCAAGGATTATTCTTGTTTCTATCAGAGCTACCTTCAACTCTTTTGACAGAGTTTTCTTTTTGCTGCAATTTGCAGAATGTGCTCAAAATAGCCAATTCATTCCAACGAGGTTTATCAGGCTCCTGTGAATCAAGCACTATGCTAGGCACCAGGGATAATGTGAAAAATCAGTTATAGCCTCTGCCCTCAAGTAGGTCACAGTATAAAATCATACAAGAAAATGCCACAAATTATTTTTTTTTAAATATATGAATAAACCAATGCTTTGCATGAGAAATAAAAGGGGAACGGAGTCCAAAGACTCTGAGAAACATATCCAGCTGGAATGTTGAAGAGTGGTGTTTGCTGGTGAGGTGGGAGATAATTGAGGGTCTTCATAGAAGGACAGACATCCGAGCTGAGGATATAAGAGGCAGAGTTTGCAGACAGGGGTGGGGTGGGGAGGTGGGAGGTGATTCCATGCAGAGGAATCAGAAGAGTAGTACCTGGAAACAAAGGCCATGGTTTGGCTCAAGTGTAGGCAAGGTAAAGGATACCAGTGTGTGATAAGATTGGTAGGACAAATCATGAACAGGTGTGAAGGACCTGGAATTTCATACTTGAGGGTTTATAACCTCTTCTATAGTTGGTTGGGAAGCATAGACTCATTTATATGAAGACTCAATTAGAAGTGGGATATAAGAAGATTCATCTGGAGGAATAGCAATAGACTGAGATCGGAAAAGCAGCACGTGGACAGACCTGAGAAAGGTAATGAAACCTTGACTAATGACAATGACAAATGAATGGAGAGGAGAAAAATTGAGGGGTATTCCATGGGTAAAATCAGAATGATTTGCAGAAGGATTGGATATGAGGAAAGATGAATTTTGTGGACCAAATAGAGACTAAAGGTTTCAATTGGAAGAGGCCTTTGGGATTGGAACATTCAATGAGTTTAATCACTATTGGGGTTCCAGGTTACTCTTTTTCTATATAAAAGTGACAGGAACTTAGTCCTCCCCTGAGGTTTTGGCTGTTCCTTCTCTCTCTTTCTCTGTCCTCCCTTTCTTCTAGAACCATGCAGCATAAATTTCATGACCGTACCTACCTAAGGGTTCACAATGGACTGACAGTCTAGTTTATCCTTTCACTTGCTTTATTCCTTGTGACCGCCTTAGCCAAAGTGAGCAGAGAATACATTGATAAGGTCTTTCCGTCTCTACTGTATGGTGGACAAAACAGAGGTGCACAAAAAGCACTCACGTGACTAGCCTGGGGTCACATGTTTAGAGGCAGAATGGAAATTAAGCATTAGTGTGAATGGTGGGGATGGAGGGGCAGTGCCGAGAAGGTGTGGGAGATGGTGGGGGACCAGAGGGGAAGAGGCCTGGACCAGAGAGGAGAACCTGGTTGTTGTCCCAGCATTATCACTACATAGTTGAGTAACTGCGAATTTCTTCAACTCTTTGAGCCTCAGCTTCCTAACATCAATATGCTTTGCAAATGAGAGGCCACCAAATGCAAATAATTATTAGTAACATTGCTATTTAATTTTGACATTCTGCTTGAGGACCTTCTGGGGTGTATTTCTCCTCTAACAATGTAGGATATTTTTTTCTTTATATGACAGAAACAATGATTATCTAAGTTGAAAAGCAAGAAGGAGAGGCAAAAGTTAAAATCTTTTACTCAATACCTGTTAGGCACTATATGCTTTTCATGTACCACCTCATGTCATTATCATAATGCTCCATTTAACAGATGAGAAAACTGAGGATTGAGGATGTGAAGTTCCTATTCCCTGTAATACCTCTAGAGCAAGCTGTGCAAGGAATCAACAAAGTGCAATACATCAGCGGATTTTTCTGGGGCAAATGCTGCCTTGCACAGCACATTTACTTTGGCATTAATTAAGAAGCTGCTTCATTGTAGGGCTCTCTGAGGAAGTGGATCCATAAACACAACTGTATCACTAGATTAGAGTTTAACATCCTTTACCCAGCCCATAAAGCCTTGCACAATCCACACCTTGCCTGCCTATCCTGCCTCAACTCTCACCATTCCCCCTACTTCTACCCTGATGATCCCTACAACCACAGCTGAAGTTCTTCCAGTGTTCTCTTCCACTAATGATGTTGGACTTTATCCCGACAACTTTTTCCCTCCCTAGAGGTTATGTTCTCATTTTCTTTTCATCTTGCTGTAATCTACTTATCATGCATCTTTCAGTTTTAGTGTGACCACACACACACACAAAAAGCCATCCTTACTCTCCCAACCAGGTTAGATCCCCATGTAAAAATTTTTCTGTGTCTCTCTTTTACAGTGTTTTGGATATTGATTTTTGCTATTGTTTATTACCATCTTACTTTCTCTTTTGTCTCTTTTGACTGCCTCATTGAGGGCAGCAGACCATGCCCCAACCTTCCTTCCTTCCTTTCTTCCTTCTTTCTTTATTTCTTCCTCCTTGTTGTGAAATAGTATGTTCACAAAAACACTTTTTGGCTATCAGAAAGACAAATTCAATATGCAGTACAAAATTGGACTGAGGCTCAAAGACTGAGACAGAGTTTTATAGGTGATGGCAAGGTGAGAAATCGGTAAAGTTTTCTGGAAAAGATGTTGAAATTGGATGGAGAAACACAAATCAGAGAACCGTAATTGCAGCTAATCAAGACATTGATAGATGTAACTCTTGGTAAGACTCAAAATCAATATAAGGCCCTGTGTATAGATTCTTGTCTCCTTAATTCTGTATAAGTTCAAAAACCAAGCCCTAGCCTTTGTGTCTATGTTTTTCTTTCTACTACTGCCTACATTCAGTAATATTCTAACAGGGATAAAGAAATGAGGTATCATTACACGGTAGATTATCTGTCCACAGTGAATCCAGAGTAGACAATTAAGTCTGGACCTTAACCTCAACTGGGGCTTCAGTGTCCAAAAGAATGGGCATGTTAGAAAGGCCTGAATGTAGAGGGGCTCAAGCATGGTCCAGAATTTACAGCAGAAAGAGGCATGGAGTTTTGTCAGCATTTCATAACCCGCCCAGCAGAATGTCTCAGAGACTCAGCCAGAGGCTCTGTATCCAACCCACACTCCCCATCCAGTTCCGGAAGCCCCACTTCTAAACTCGTTTTAATTTGTGGCAGATTTGTTTCCTCCTCCCACAGACCTGGCTGTGCCTTACCTGAAGAAGAAAACTATTCAGAAGCTATAAACCATTTCATCCCTCAAATATGAAACTAATCCATTTCATTCAAGCCCAAGCCTTTTCCCACCACTGAGATTAAAGAGGACTCTCCAAATCCACCCCTGCCCTCTGGCACCGCTGTCTTTAATTTCTCTGCTTCACTGCCTCCGCATCTGCGTAAATCATGTTGGAAGACTTTACCTTTTCTCCCTCGTCATGGACTCAGAATGCTTCTTGTTTGGCTGCCAAACTGTGGTCTGGGGAACTGAATGAAGCCTCCATATTTACTCTGAGACAGCACATTAAATTCATGCAGTGTTAATGGATTGAATTCAAATGGATAAAAATAAATTTATTTTTTGTCAAGTTTAGTGGGGGTTTGGGGCAAAACAAAAATCACTCTTACTACATTTTAAGCCTTTTTCTGAGGCTCTGTGCTCATTATGTTTTAATCTATTATATTGTTCAATACATGCATGAATGAGATACTAAAAATATTGTACAATGGGAAAAGTCTAAAGATAATATAGAAACAGAGAGGGAAATGAGTCTGTGCAGTAGAGTTCATGTGGTGTTAGGTTAAGAGTGAAGACAAGGTTTGGGTCATTCCCTATCTTTTTTGTAATTCAGTTTCTTTTCATTTGTATAAGATGAAAGTTGACATCTTCATTCAGCACTTGTGTCCGATGTTTCTATTTTTCTCAGCACTTACAAATGACTAATCTCAGGCAAATTGCTTAACTTATCTTAAGACAAGGTTTGGGCCATTCCCTATCTTTTTTGTAATTCAGTTTCTTTTCATTTGTATAAGATGAAAGTTGACATCTTCATTCAGCACTTGTGTCCAATGTTTCTATTTTTCTCAGCACTTACAAATGACTAATCTCAGGCAAATTGCTTAACTTATCTATCGCTGTTTCTCCATATATAAAATAGACATATTAAGAATGAAAGATAAATGAGCTAGCCTATGTGAGGTGCTTAGCACACCTGTTGGCATTAAATAGAGTCTAGTTCTTGATGGTTTAGGGGTGTGGTGGTACTGGTGCTGTGGTGATGGTGGTGGTGAGTGATGGTGGTTTAGTTTTTGTATTGCATGTATGGTGTTGGTGATAGCAGTCATATGGTAGTGCAAGCTGTATTGGTGATAGTGACCATGGTTGTGTTAGCGTTGACTTTTTGGTCTTGGTAGTGGTGGTGAGGCAATGGTGAAGTGATCATGACAGTAGTGATCATGTTTCCTAGAAGAGGCAATCAACTTCAGAAGCTGGATTTATTTGCCTTCCTTCACAGTCCACAATTCTGTTGACTTTGCCAGAAGATTGGAACTCAAATAAAATGGTTCAGGATATTCCACAACACCTCCTTCTCTCTCCTCCAGGAAATGTAAATTAGGTGTCCCAAAATTTGTCAAAATAATTGAGGCTCCTATGAGTAAATGGCTATTAACAGGGCGAGGAACTCCTTCATTAGTTCCATAAACTGCAACCAGCTCTGAGCTGGGATATTTAGATACCTGCAAGAATAATAGAGAAAGCATTAACTGAAGTAAACTAACTGAATAACCAGGGTCTACTATTCAAGATTAAGGGCAGTCTAGGCAAAATCAGTAGCATGTATATAAGCATAAAAGGGTGAAACAGTATAGCATGTGTAGGAAAAGTGAATAATTAAGGGGCGGGAGTGCAAAATAGACGGAGGAATAGGAGATGGGATTGAAGACGTTTATTGAAAGCAGCATGGGTGGTCTTACAAGTCAAGGTAAGGAACACTCATACTCTTCTTGACAGTGAGCAGAAGACTGGGAAGGGGAGTGATGCAATCTTTGCATTTTTAGAACATCACTTCCTTTGTGGTGTGGAAAAAAGATTGGTAGGGGGAAACTGGAAAGAACAAGACTAACATGTCATAGTGGTTCAAATGAGAAATGATGCAGCCCAAATTGTGGAGAAACCATGAGGGGCGATTGGAGAGACATTTTGAAGCTGAAATTAGCAAACTTTGGAAACAAGGAATGAAGGTAGGAGGGTGGGTAAGACATAGAGACAAGGGTAACAAAAAATTGTCTCTACTTCTATTTTAGGCATCTGCTGGAATTAATGAACAGAAAGTTGAGAATTATTGTAATGCAAACCTGAAGGACTTTCTAATGTCCAAAGCTGAACAATTTGAGCAACAAAATTAATAATGATGATGATATTTTGTCATAATATGTAGAATAAAATAAGTATTCATGAGTCCATAGAAGATAAAAAATAATTGATTAGGTAAATAAATACAAGTGAATGGACAGTTTTTCCTTACCATAGAATTCACGTTAATATAAGTTGTAGGAAAGAGAGAAATTGAGATTCATCAGTAAGTAAATAGCATAGACATAATAGTTGCAGGCAAGATTTACTAATGGATGCTGAAATAAGTAAGTGAAAGTTTGAGGACAAACAGGTTGTGTATATTCTCAAAGCATCTCCCCAAGATATTTGCTAACTACAGGGGAAGTAGAGAGGAGATAGCAACTTTTTGGTATAGAAAGCCAGCAGAAACCATGTTCTCTGAGTTATCAAAGGGAAGGTCACCAGTAACAAGACACACAAACATCATAACCCCAGTGATATTGTTCACCAAGAAGGATACAGTATCATTCCTGCAGCATTCTTGTCAAAAGTGCATAGCTTCAGGATAATCATATGAAAATACTAGAAAAAAGTGTTAAGGTCATAAAAGACAAAGAAGGATGGAAGAATTGCTATAGACTGTAGGAAACTAAGGAGAGATGGTAAGTAAATGTAACGTGGGATCTTGAATAGGATCTTGAACAGAAAAAAACATGAGTGGAAAAACTGGTGGAATTTCTTTAAGGTCTTTAGTTTATTTAATGGTGTTGTACCAACGTTAATTTCCTGTTTCTGATTATTGCACTATGGTTATGCAGAATGTTAATATTGGGGAAAGCTGGGTAAAAAATATATGGAAACTTTGTCCTATTTTTGCAACTTTTCATTAAGCCTACTAAAAGTAGCTCAAAATATTTTTTTTAAACATATTCGACAGCAGACTGGCTTTTTATTCTGAATCATTTTCTTGGAAATGAGCATGCTGGTTTCAATATCTGCTCCTCTGCTCATTTCCTTGTGATTTGGAACACATTGCTTATCTTCTCTGGCTCTTCTCTGATTTTCCATAGTGGAATGATAATATTTTACCTCTGAATGAGTAGCAGTCTGGCTTAGCTAATCCATGGAGGTAGTTCCCTGCACTGAGGAATCTATGCAGTACTGTTCAGTTTGAGGTAATATTGACTTCTATCCAGACTCCTGTACTTGTTATATGTGCAGCCTTGGGGAAGTTTTTTAATTGCTCTAGGACTAATTTTTCCCCATCTTTAGAAGGAAGCTAATAATAGTACTTAGTTCATAGGATTTCCATAAGGAATAAATGAGATAACAAATAGAGAATGCTAAGCCTAGTACCTTGTATGTGGGGAATGTCTTAAATAGCAATTATTAATATTTTCCAAATTTTATGCTCTTAAAGCAAGTTAAGGAAAGGGGTACTGAATCATGTTTATATACAGAGACTCTGAAATGGTAATTTTGTTACATTCTGTTTAAAAGGGGCAGCTTGTCTGTAGTCAGTCATTGTGGACCAAGTGAGGTTTTGGGGTGGAGGGTAGACTTATGAGTTTATGTGCTAATCAGATTGGCTGTATGGGCTGCTCATATTTTCTTCTCCTGGGCTTTTTGGCGTCATCACCCGCATCTCTCCCTGGCACGCCCTAACATTATACATTTTGGGTAGAAAACAACCTCAGACAAGGTACTGTGTCCAAACATGGTTAAGGAGTTAAATTTAGAACTCACGGACAGCCTGACTTCATTTGGCTGCTGAGCTCTGAGTCTCACATCCAAGCCACAGTGGTTCTGTATGCATTCCTAAAATCAAGGGGTGGGGAAGGAAGAGTGTTTGAGAGATTCCTACCTGGCATGTCTGTTCTTCTGGAAGCAGGGGTCCCCAGGAGCCCAGGAGCTGAGTCCATCATTCTTTATGTTGTGCTGGATCTAGGGTCCACAGAAAAACCCTGGGTGGGCAAATGTTTCAGCAGTCAAGTTTCTGAACCAAAGGATATAGGACAGACTGATGGCAAGGCTGGACGGAGTCTGCCCTTCCAACCTCAAAAGGGGTCGGGTCTTGTTTCTTTACATGCCCATGGTCACTGCCCTAGTACAGCGCCTAGCATCTCCTCAGGGATTACCACAGAAGCCTCTTTGCAGGCCTCCCAGTGTAAAGTTTCTCTTCCTTCCCTCTGAATCCTACCAGT
This sequence comes from Galeopterus variegatus, assembly GCF_000696425.1. Taxonomy (NCBI): domain Eukaryota; kingdom Metazoa; phylum Chordata; class Mammalia; order Dermoptera; family Cynocephalidae; genus Galeopterus; species Galeopterus variegatus. The sequence continues at coordinate 237,511 of NW_007728572.1, forward strand.
GGCAGTGCCAAGTGTGGTTTTGGGAGAGCCCCCAGGACATCTCACCATTTTATTTGGGCCCAACCTTCCAACTCACCCCCAAATCAATATGCAATCTAAATAAAACCAATCTCAACACACAAATCTAAATAAAACCAGCTCATCAGCTGAATGACTATTCTGCAGAAATATGTCCATCACTACTTTTCCTCACTTTACAATAGAAAGCTTGTTACAACGCTCCAATGTTGCTGTGGGTTGAATGCATCCCCCAAAGGTTCATGGGTTGGAGACCTGATCTCTACTGTAACAATATTTAGAGGATAGGAAATCCAATATTGATCCATTCACAGAGTAATGGGTTGACAGTTTAATGGGTGTTAATGGGTGTGGTTCTGATGGCTTTAGAAGGAGAGCAAGTGAGAAGGTTAGTTCTCTTCGCTCAGCCCATTCTCACCATGTGATAACCTGTGTCTCTGTGGAAAGTCACCACCAAAAAAAGGCCTTTACCAGATGCACACCCTGGACCTTGGACTTCTAAGCCTCCAAAACTGTGGGAAATAAACTTTTGTTTATACACTACCCAATTTCAGATATTCTGTTATAAGCAACAGAAATTCACTAAATAATTCCATTATTCCCCCTGCCTGTTTTCCCAGTCTTTTTTCTCACTGAGCTCTCACCCAATTCCATACACCCAATGCCTAGCGCTCCAACTGTATGAAACTCTTTTTGCTTCCCAAGCATAATTTATTCTCTTGTTTCCACAGTTTGTAGTCTTAGACCTCCTCCTAGAATGTCCTTCCGCACTTTATGACTAGATTCATGACTCAGAGTTCAAATTCTCTACACAGAATCTATTTGTAAATGATATCAGGGACAGTTCTTAGCAATTGTATGGTTTATACATTTTATTCACAAGTATCTTCATCAAGAGGATAGTAATAATAGTTAATTAGTACTTCATTAGAAACTGGGCATTATGCTCATCACTTCCCATGCATTAGCTTATGCAATACTCACAAATACCCTGCATGGAATGAAGTCATATTATTCCTATTTCACAGCTAGAGTAACTGAAGTTTAGTGAGGTTGAGTAAATTGCAAGCAGGCAAACATCTAGAAGTCAGGGGCCTAGGATTTAAACTCAGCACCAGATAACTCCATATGCTCTTACTAATGCACCATGATACCTCAGATCAATGTCATATTCTCCCATCACCTGCATTTACAGTTGGGGTAACTTCATGTGCTCTTATCTAATGCACTATAATGCCTCAGATCAATGCCATATTCTTCCTTCATCCCTATTTCCAAAGGAAGGAAAATATTTTTTCTCAAGGATATGCAGTGAGCTTATAGAGAGATAGAGTGAAATCTATGACCCTTACTTCCCAGCCTATGGACTTCCCATTTGACAGTTTCTGGAGGAAAAGGAGACCAATTAATATTGGTTTCATCATTACTATTTACATAGCTGGGTTCCCCATACAGTAGAGAACTCGAAAGGAAGAAAGGCAGTCAGCTGGTATCTGTGTAAAATTCATGCCCTGTGAAGATCCTATCAAGCCATAAGAAGGGTCATCCCAAGAGCTACAATAAAGGAACACTGGTGAAACTATCCCTCTGACCTTCTGGCCCTCATTTGTAAAATGGGAGAGCATTACACATTTGCAGGATTGCATAAGAAGCATTTAGTGTGAACCCAGACAATGAGCACTCAATAAATGATAGCTACCAGCCCATAGGATGTCTTCCTTCCAAGGCATGGCCCTAAGCAGTCATGGAAAGAAGCACCACAGAAGATTTCAAAACAAAAGAAATTTTTAATTTTTTTAAAATTCCTCTGAATTCTTCCTTTTACAAGAACAAAACTGAGCCTGTAAAAGAAAAGGAATAGGTCCACATCCACATGTAAGTGGGTCCAGAACTCAGAGGACTGGAAACTTGGTCTATTGACACTGGGCCAGCCCCAAAGTGTAGCACAGTATTCTGCTTGTAAGGACCCAGAGACCACACAATCCCTACTAAGTGGGCAGGGAGAAAAAACATAACAGTTTTAGTCCTAATCTTTTCTCTGGACCATGGACTTGAATATGAAACTTAAAAAAACTTTCCAGCAGACATCCTTAACTCTAAAGTATATACATATAAAGATTAAAAATGTGCATGCATGTGCGTGTGTGTGCATGTGTGTGCGTGTGTGTGTGTGTGTGTGTGTGTGTGTGAGTGTGTTTGGAGGGGGGTGGGGAACAGCCAGCAAGCTGAGGTCCATCCATGTAAAATCTGCATGAATTCATAGTAAAGCCTGAAAATAGAAGTCTATGCTACATACTCCACTGAGCATGTTACAAACACCTTTACTGTTAATTCAGAAAGTTCCAACCCTTTGTCTTCTTCCTTTCACATGCCAAGGCCCATTTGTGTGACAGCTCTTTGCATGTGCTTTTCAGATCCTTATGACAAGATTTAGGGGTACAAATATTCTTTCTTTCTTCTTCTCTTCTCCCTTTCTCTCTCTTTCTCCACCTTCTCCCTTTTCTCCCCTCCTCCTCTCTCTTCCTATTGCCTCCCCCATCTCCACCTTTTTCTTTTCCTTGGATCTAAAGTACTAAAAGTCTGGCCCTATCTTTCTTTTTGGGCCATTACCCAAGGACCTGCCTTGCAGTCAGCAAGTGAAGTAGTGGTCCCTTGGCACCTTCATTTTTAAAAAAGGTTTTTAAATAGTATCTAGAATTCATTCAACAAAAATTTATTGAGTCTCTACTATATCCCAGGCACAACACATGTTGCTGAGAATGTAAAAATAAATAAGACTGCCTTACCATTAACATTTAAAATCTACATAGGAACATCATCCATACTATACTCACAGCTTTTTAAAAAATTTTTTTAAAATTTTTTTCACCATTTACATTGCTTTTCTTGCCCATTCAAAGACACTGTGAATGAATAAGTAATATATGCCCTCAAGGAGCTTGTGCTTTAGGAAAAAAAGATCAAATCACTTCCACCAGCTGGTTCAATTTGTTAAAATCCACAGTGAGAAAAAGTCACCAGAATACCCATTCCCTATGTGGGGAAATAATCTGTGGCACCCTAAAAATGTCATTTTTTAATTTGCAAAAGTAGTAGGATTGTTGAGAAAACAACACTGGTTAGGCTGTAAAAAGAGTTCTGGACTATTTAATAGTGTCAGAATATTTATTTTATTTCTTTTGGTATAAAATGGAGATATGAAATCAAACATGCTCTGTTTAACCCGTGAGATGGCTGTGGGGATCAATAGAGGGACGAGGTAGAAGGGTCCCACCAAGGGTCCTGAGAAGGTGGAAAGCTTGGAGTGAAGGGGCCTGGAGTGTACACTTACTCTCTCCCCTTGGGTGATATTTTCTTAACTCCCCTGGATCACAGTTCTCCCAGCTATAATGACACCACCAACACTGGCTCCATTGACAGAGCCATCAACTGGTCCTCAATGCTATGCTGGAATATGCACATTCATTGACCTTTTTTAATGCACATGGCAAAGCCCTAAGTGATTTACCAATATTGCTTCCATTTAGTAGATATATAGCATGGATCCTTGATGAAATTGAAGAAACAACTTGCCCCAAACTATTCAACCAGTAAGTGGTAGAGCTGAGATTCACTGTGAAAATATTTAAGCGGACCTATATGAACTCTTAAATATTAGTTACTGTCACTAGGAAAATCTCATGCTGATTAATCCATGTCACACAAGCTGCACTGAGTAAAAAAACCAAGATAAATAAAAGCCAACTTACACGTTCTCTTTGTGAAAAACGTATAAATACATTTTCCCTTTTTATTAAGTTTTTTCACATTTTCAAAATTAAAAATGTATTGCATTCCCATAAGTGTATATAGTCCAAATTGTATAAAGGAAAAAAAATACTCTTTTTCCACCCTTTTACCCTTTCTTTCCTCTCTGCCATGCTGAAGTAACCAGCATTAGCAGCCTAGTGTTTGTCTGTATTTTTAACATTTAGTATTCCTTGCTAACAGAAGTCACCACTTAAGAAGTCCTAAAAGTCACAACCTGTCAAGGAAGATTCAGTTTACAGTCCATGAATGACCTGGGCACCGGCCAGGAAAGTGGGAGGTAAATCATTCATGAAAAACAAGAGATGACCTACAAAACCAGGACCTAATTTGTCTGTGCTAGAGGCTGCTGAGAATCCTTCTTACTCTTTCCAGCAGGAAATGTAATGTGGCTATTTCCAGATAAAGTGGCCTGGCTTGAGGGCAGTCTACAAGGACTGTGTCCAGGGAGGTCTTATGTATGGGGGTATTCAGGAGTATTCACGTTTGTGCCTTTGAACTAAACTACATAAAGCTCCATAGAGCATTATGTGACTATAATGACAGCCATACAACAGAATCTATTGCCTCCCTCCAAACCCCAATTCCTGCCATCATTGTAGCATGATTTATTAAAAGAACTGTTTTCTTCTTCAATTCCTTTTCCTGGCATCTTCTTGTCCTTTCTTAAGGGGTTAATAAGTCTATATATTGCCATTTTTATACCATGCTAATTGATTTCCAGGTAAAGCCCAGGAGGTACTATACTTTCCGGGAATAAACTATAAATGTATTAGCATCACCAAGCCTGAGAAATTGTTTTCAGTTGCAATCTATTTCTCACCATGGCAGTAAAGAGTTCTCAAAGAGTTAATGGGCCCCATTCCTAATAGGGCAATCAGGGGCTTGTTTGATCCCAGTTCTAATCACTTCCTAAGTCTCCATCCCATCACACAGACAGGCATGAATGTGTTGGGGCCTGAAGTTTGCCACAGAGGGCAAGTGAGTCATAGACAAACTTCCTCTCTGAAAAGTTCATTGAGAGAGCCAATTAGCCAGAGAGGAGGTGCTGTTCTGCATGCCCTAATTACCCAGGGATGAGAGGGGTCAGATCAGAAGCCTGACCCCCACAAGTAGCCACACAAAACTCCTCAATAGAGCTTCTGAGGCGGGAAAACTTAAAAGTCGGCCTCATGTCTGCCTAAGCAGCCCTTTTTCAAGAACCCAACAAAGATTAGAGCCTCAGACAATGGACTGGGTCCTCCCATAGACCACCTTGGGGACAAAGGGAGAATGCAATTGCGAAGATCCAAGAAGCCGAAGCTGCTGCTTATTCTGAGGGAGGGTGGGGAAAGTGTGGCAATTTCTAAAACCTGATTTTTCCCTTGGTCCAAAAAAGGAGCTTTTGATCTCCAGAAATGGGGTAGGGTGAGGAATACTGCCAACAAAAATACAAAGATTTCCAAATGGAATACAACATTAATTCATCAGCTTGCTTGCTTATTTATTTATTTATTTATTTATTTATTTATTTAAACATTTATTTATTTATTTATTTATTTATTTATTTATTTATTTAATTTCTGAAAGGCATCTAGTCCCAAGACTTCAAAAGTTAAAAAGAAAAAGGAAAGAAAAAGAATGATCACAACTCTGTAAAAATTGGGGCTCCCTAAAATCCTAAATCTGGTTATACCTCCTTTTGGTGGCCAACTTGGTTTGTACCCTTGACAAACAAAGGTGGTAGGTTAGAAAAGGGCAATCACAAATGTAACCAAGTCAGAAGCCCCCGGATCTCCATGGTAAGAGACAAATTTAGGGATAATCTAACCAAACTGTCTCATACTTAAGAGCTGATAGCCTGAGACCAGATGTGTGGACACTCTTGTCCAATGTTAAAAAACATATTAGTTGCTGATAGACAGTATGTTTTTGTAGAATATACAAATACATGTAAGCTTAAAAGCATATACTCAGATATTAGTATAAGTCTGAAACATAGTTGTTTTTGGTTGACTTCACTGGGTGGAGCTCTGATTGAAGAAGGTTTTAGGACTGAAATTTAGGATTAGAAAAAAAGAGCAACCTGTTTTGGGAAATCTTAGTGGAAGGCTTTGAAGTAGGTAGAGTGAGATTGGTGAGTATCTTTTGGAGCTACCAGGTCAGGAACATGGGGTTAAAGAGGACAGAGACAAAAGTGACTACTTAAAATTCCTGAGGCCACTATGATATGTCTCTAAGCAGAAGATGAAATAGGACTGAGGCTTCAACATGTACCAGAAAGGGACTTACAGATGGAAGACCAGCCTTTGCCTCCACTCTCTGATTGGTGAAAATTCCTCTCTCTGTGCCTCAGTTTCCTCATCTGTAAAATGAACCAAAGATGCTAGATGATCTCTAAGGACCCTTCTAACTTGCCTGGTTTAGCTTTTGAGAATTCACAGTTGTAGTCAACACTGGCAGCTGTATTTGGATAATTCTGGGTAATTACATTTAACCTACCCATTCCCTCCTGTTCTCTCTCAGCAGGGCCTCTCTTTATGCATATGAACCTGGCCAATTACATCCACCCTCCTGACCACCCTTACTTGCCTCTGTAGCCCATTTCTCTCAAGGATGCATTCAGAGATTAGAGAGAGCAAGGAAGCTTTATTAAAAATACACAAGAGGCCAGTGTAAGAAGTGAGGAAGAGAGAGGGAAGACAAAAAGAGAAAGGGAGGGATTTTATTTATGAATGTTGCTCACACTTTCTCTGACCATGGTTCAAAAGCACATGGTAGAGGCCCAGTGACCTCAATGACCACAGATTCAAAGCGATGTCAGCATACAATTCAGAGAACAGATGGCATTTTATTTCTTCCTTTTCCTTTCCCCCTCCTTTGTCTTAGCACTACTGTAATATTTTAATTATTTATTAATTATCTATATATTTATAGAAGTTAGTATGCTTCAAAAATAACAAAGTTCATAACTTAAGCAGTTATAGTTTTTAAAATGCTTATTTGTTGTCAAAGACTCTGTTTGCTCTGGGTAGAATCACCAAAAGACCGAAAGATCCTATACCTTCTTTTTTTAAATAGATGAAGAAGTGGAAACTCCACCATCTTAAGTAACTTGAGATGGTCACTTAGCCAATAAATGGCAAAGACAGGAATGTTGAAAGAGTTTAGATTCCAGATCTCAAAAGACCTGTTGGAGCTTCTGGTTCTCTGCTACTTGTTATATGTGTTTGGGCAAGTTATTTAAACTCTTGCAATCTCAATTAATTTTCTCATTTAAAAAGCAGACTTAATAACAGCTCCCAGTCTGAGGTCTGGGTAGATACGGGTAAAAGAACTAGCCTAATGCCTCGTGCAATATGGTGTTTGATAAACATGAGCTCCTCCTTTTCTTTGCCCTTCACTCCTTAAAATCTATTATTAAAATGACTGTCTCGATTACATTTTTGATCCTATAATTCTATAAACAGAGTACTTTCCTGGTTCTGAATCCACACCCAAGAAGCCTCATTCCCCCAAGCCTCTGCCTCTACAGACACTAAACTCAGACAATACACAGTCTTTCCAGTCATTGAAAGGGATATGGCTTTGGAGTAATAAGAGGAAAATATATCATGAGTAATATTAACAAGAAACCTCCATAAAAGTTGGCCCATAGCTTCTAAAATTCTTGTGGTTTATCATCTAAATGGAAACTTGGTCTCCTTATGGTGGATGGCAGCATTTTAGGGCCCATCTTCTACAAGTCACTAAGGATTATTGATGGAAAATATTATGAGATACCATTTCAGCCAAGGATAGAGACACTTAAAGAAATTTACCCAAAGAACATCAAGAAACAATATAATATCACCAGGACGTCAAAGACCTCGTAATTCCCATTTGTGAGTCGGGAATATGGAACTGAGAGAGGTTTCCAAGTGTCTATTAATTCAGTACGTTCTGAACTGAGTGGCAAGGCAGCGTGAATTGCCACCATCCATCTGAGAATCTTTTCTCTCTGCTGGCTTTTGAGAGAAATACATCCTGACCTGGAAAAGTGAGTAACAGATTAGAAACCTCTGTCAACATGTTTCTTTTTCTAATACCACTGACTTTTTTTCCCTACTGCTGTTGTTAAAAAGTGAAGAAAAGTAATTGGCAGTTTGTTTTTGATTATGAGATGCTTGATGGCTGTCTCTTTGGGGACCCAAGGTTTTGCTTGCATCCTATAAAGTTAATGCCTAGAACCTCTGATCTGGAAGAGAGGTGGGACACCATCTGTTTGGCCCACTTCCCACTTTATGCAGATGGTTACATGAGGACACAAAGGGATTAGCTACAGAAGCAGTAATAGGACTTAGGTTTCTGTCTCCCAGCTTGCAGTCTTTTCTTTTTCTTTTTTATTATGAATATTCATGAGATACAAAGCCAATTGTCACCCCTCGTGCCCATGATGTGAGGGCCAGATTCCTACTGGCAGCATACCCATTACCAGAAATTACTTTTGCACACTGTGTCCCCTTTTAAAAATACTATTCTGCTCCCCACAAGACTAAATAATTTAGCTTAGCATTTGAGAGCAAATAGCCAAGTTATAGGAAAGCCTCTCTCACCTCTTGCAACTTAAACTTAGTCCATTAGAGTCCTAACTCATTATCTCCTGGGCAACTTGTTATGCCTTATTCTATACGAATGGGAGCAAAAGAAGACTCAGTTAATCAATGGGATCAACTTTTATGGAGGGATCTAATTATCAGAAGGGATCTAATATATCAGGGATATATTTTATTTATCAATATGTTCAAATCATATCCTTATTGATGACCAGAAATAGTGTGAAAAAAGAAAGTTGGTCCTGGTTATAATCAGCTCTTTCTCCTACATTTCTATTGTTTTATTTCTGGCTCAGGTTAGTACATGCCTGGACTCGTTCTAGAATGCTGTGCCTATGTCCCCCAACATTTATCCAATTATTTATTAATTCATATGAGGGATCCAAATCCTCCCCTGTTTCTTGCCATGGCTCCCTGACAAATGAAGCACTTAGAGGAAACAATAATCAGATTTAAAAATTGCTTATTTAGTAATGGCTCAACAAGTGATGCACTGAAGTTTCATGGGAACTGAGAAGTAGGCTCAGTACAAGAAAGAACCTTTCACTTTATAGTTTTCAAAATCATAAAAGAGGCTACCCTGTGAAGCAAAGGACTCCAGGTATGTGGAAGCATTCAAGTAGAGACTAAATAACCACCACACCAGTGGGGTGGGAGTGGGGTTGTTAGTGTGTTAAAAGTTTACTCTTTGGAGTCAGACAGAAAGGGATTTAAATCTGCCACATCCCTACCTTGAAGCTTCGGATTATTTACCTGGGCTGTGCTAGCATCATCTAGAAGCTTGTTGCAAAAATTTGGGACCCACACCAGACCCACTGAGCTGAAATTTAGACTTTTACAAGGTTTGTAGGTTATGCATATTCACATTACAGTTGAGAAGTACTGACCTAAGCTTTCTAAACCTTGTGTTATTTATTTATGAAAAAAGTGACAGTAAAACCTACCTCACAAGTGTGCTTCAAAGATAAATCAGATCACGTTAGTAAAGGTTTTGGCAGAGTGCCTAACAGTTTACACTGATAAATTGTAGTTACTACTATTAGCTTCTTGATAGATGAATTCAACATTGGGTTAGAATTTGGTCTAAATTGCTTCTACAGTCTCTTTATTACTCTAAGACCATATGATCCTATAGTTTTTTTTACATCATGTATTTTGACATTTTTGGGTCAAATCATTACTTCAATTCCCACAATAAGAATACAATTTTTTTTGGAAAAATCATAACAGATTATGATGGGTCTGTTAGGTAGATGTTCTTCCGTCCTCCCACTCCCATGTTGTAGGGAGATTGGATGGAACATGCTTGACATCAAGCATTTCACTTCACTCATCCACAAATATGGGTTTGGTGGGGATTGGGAGCATGTCGGATCTGCATTCCATCATTTTTACTTAGTCTGGGAACCAGAAATCCTTCTTTCTGGCTGCTACTGAGAGGTCTTATACTATCTACAATCTATCAGTCTCTACCTGAAATTTATATTTGTCATGCCTATTGCTAAGCATTGTGCTAGCACAAGTAAGAGAGAAATTAAAAAACACGTTGATCTCAAGGAATCCACAGGAGCATAAACCTGATGGCATAACTCCTCTGCTTAAAGGTCTTTATGATTCCTTAGTTGTTCTTAGACTAAAGTTCTGACATCTTAACAGGACCTATGAATCCCTACCTGATTTCGCTCGTGCTTACTTTTCTAGCCTTACCACATAGCTCTTTTTCCCTTGTATCACTTTTGCATTGCTTTAGTAGTGCCTTAGCGGTAAATATTTAGTATCTCACACAGTTTCTGTGGAACAGGAAACCAGGAGCAGCTCAGAGGTGGAGTTCTGGCTCAGTATCTCATGAAATTACATTCAAGATATCATCAGGGCTGCAGTAATCTAAAGGCTTGATTGGGGCTGGAGGATCTGCTTCCAATGTAGCTGACTCAAACAACTGGCAAGTGAATGCTCATTGTGGGCAGGAGGTCTCAGTTCTTCTCCAGGTGGTCCTCTCCGTAGGACTACTTGAGTTCTCCCATGACATAGCAGCTGGCACCCCCAGGGTGAGTGAACCAAAAAATAGGCATGGCACAGCTGTAATGCCTTTTTTGACCTAGTCTTGGAAGTCACACATTATTATTTCCAAAATATCTTAGTGATTACACATGTTCACCTTATTTAACATAGGAGGAAACTACAAAAGGTTGTAAATAGGTGCCAGGAGACTGGAATCACTGTGATCATCTCGGAGGATAACTGCCACACCTCTCCATGCTCTAAGTATTTCAATGTATCAACCCATATTGAGTTCTCAGAGGCACCATGATCTCTTTCACCTCCCTGCCATTGCACTTAGTTTCCTCTGCAGAAATCTTCGTTCCTAGCTTTTCTAGGTTAACCCCTTCTTGTCCTTCATTCTATACCTTAGACATCAGTTTTCTTGACAAGTCTTTCCCAAACTCCTTCCCAGGCAATTCAGGGTCCCCTTCTGAAGATGACCAGCATCTCTCCTATCCCAGCACTTTTCACAGTAGACTGTAATTTTCTGTTTTTCCTGCTAGATCTAAATAGCATTAGGATACCGTTCTACCCCCAAAACTTTCCCTGTATCTGGAATTTAATAGATGCTAATAACCGCTGATTAAATGAAAGCATGGATGAAAAACAAAGGTGAGATAAATTAAGTTTTCCTTGAAAAATAGGTAGGCCTTACAGTATGGGGGGTAGGGTGAGGATTGCTTTGAGCAAAAGTACAGCACCACTTTTAGCTGGAACATTATCTGAGCCACTAACCTCTAACACCTACCCTCAATCTTCATCTTCAAACTTTTTTTTTAGTTTTGGCAATGGGAGGGGAATGTATTAATTCATCTTCAATAACTGAGGTCAAGAGGTTTTATCTAAAGAGTAAAGAGTTAGGAATATAGGGGAAAGAGAAGAGAGAATGAATAAGAGATGGACAGAGAGACAGTGCACGGGCCCTGAGAAGGGATTCTATCCACAGAAATGAGAAGTAACCACAAAACACCTTTTAGATTATATTTTGGCATGGAAAACAATGGAAGAGAAAGAACCAAGCCCTGTCCTGTCCACAGGGCCTCTGTAATCAACCATGGTGACATTGGTGCCCCTAGAGGCTAACGTCATCATGAAACTTAACTAGGAAGCAGGGATACCCACTCTTGTTTTATTGATAACTCACTTTATGACCTTGGGACATGTCTCTTCCCTATTCTGCCCTTTCACTTTCTCCTTTTTAAAAAGAAGAGATTGGGCAAAATCAGCAGGAAGATTCCTTTTAGCTTCAATGTTCTTTCCTAATATGTTTTATAGCCTCCAAATGCCCAAAATTTACATCTCATAACACAGAGGCAGTGAGTAATTTCTTCTTCAGAGCATAATGTCCTCTCAGTAGGGTCAAATGCATAGCACTGCTTTTTGTCCTTGTGTGCCATTCAGGAACACCCAAGGAAATAAAAGTATGAAAGGTCCTATGTAGAGACTTGGTTTTACAACCATTTAAAATTCAACAGCAACACACTTTGTATACAGGGCACTGGGAGCTCAAGCCAACAACTGACAAATTTAAACCAACTCATCCACTCCACCATGGCCAAACACACACACAGTGTAATGGAGTCATCCTGGTGCATTTTTATTCCCCCTTTTCTCTCTCCTTTTATCTCTCTTTTCCTGCCTTCTTTCTTTCCTTCCTTCCTCCCTCCTTCCCTCCCTTCTTTCCTCCTTCCTTCCTTCCTTCCTTCCTTCCTTCCTTCCTTCCTTCCTTCCTTCCTTTCATCTTTCTTTTTTCCTTCACTGAGGGGAAGATTATGAATGTGATGGAAAGAGTGGACATTCAGTGTTGGCTCTATAAAATTTTGTCAAATGAAAGCATATTATTAGTTTCTGTGGTTAATGGAAGAACCCATCCCTGAAAATGCAGTCAAATTTCCAGGCCCCTCAAAAGCTTATTGAGATGCTAACCACCTCTGGATGCAGAGTGAATGGAATTCATTTTTCTGGCTTTCCAACCTTGAGTTATCTGCAGAGCTGTTAGAACAACTGACAAAGCAAAGAATGGGGAATCCACAGAGCTGGGCTACAGTTCTACAGCTTTCAGGGCATAGTCTCTAACCCTCTGGCCTCAGTTTTAAATAGGAAACCTCTTCACAACAATCTTCAAATTAATACCAGGTTAGTTGACAACGATGTTCCTTGTAGACTCTGCAGTCCTCCCTAGGGTGATGAAAGCTGTTTTAGTTACATTAAAATTTCTAGTTAAGTAAATATTGGTGGAAACGTGTCATAAGGGGGAAGAATAGACTCCAAGTCTTTGGTTTTAAGGACACAGAAACCTCTAATTTATTTTCCTTTCCCTTTAGGGGTAAAGGACTTCATGAGGGGTAGGTGAGAGGGAGCTTCTTTCACCTCTCTAGGAAAATCAAAAAATGCAAGAACTACAAAACTTCTTGGGAACTTCTCTTTCTTCCAAGAGAGTCAAAGACACTGTGAGGCGCAGACAGAGTGGGTCCTCAGGGGAAGATAGCAGAGAGGTAATGAGAGGAGGTGAGAGCTCGGAAAGCTTTCTTCATGGAAGTATTTAGGCAGTCCAGCTACATTTCATTCTATTCTAAGTTAAGGACTATATCACACCCATCAGCTGAGAGCAGAAAGAATCCCAATCACGTCTACAATATGACTTCTTTGATATTTGTCTCCCCCATGTAGCACTTGACTTGGAGAAATGAGATTTGAGTTTGAGTAGCAGCTGTTTCACTCAGTGCAGAATCTTAGGTTACTGCCCAATCAAGTATTTATCAAGGATCTATAATGTGCAAGACTGCTGCTTGATCCTTTAGTGCTAAAGTTGAATAAGACACAAACTCTGCACTCAAGGAGAAAATGGAGAAAATAAAAAGTATAAAAGCATAAATTAAACTATAATAAAATGTGTCATAGTACAGGGAAGGACAAAATAGTATGGGAACCTGCAGGAGACAGCTTGGAAAGGTAATCAAGGAAGACTTCCTAGAGAAATCAGTGTGAAACCTGAAAAACACACTGGTATTAACCAGGGAAGAAATAGGTAACACAAATGAATGAGGAATGGGGAGAAATGAGGAAATGATTCAGTCTGTCTGAAACACAGAGTCTCCTGGCTTAGGAAGGGGAATAAAAAGGGTTAATATGGGGATCCAATGAACTCTTATGCTTTGTTGGTGGGACTGTAAATTAGTACAGCCCTTATGGGAAATAGTGCAAAGGTGCCTCAGACAACAACAGGTAGAATTACCATATGATCCAGTAATCCCAATACTGGATATGTATCAAAAAGAACGGAAATCATTATGTTGAACGGATACCTGCATTCTCATGTTCATCGCAGCTCTATTCATAATAGCCAAGATATGGAACCAAACTTAATGTCCATTGATGGATGATTGGATAAAGAAAATGTGGTATATATGCACAGTGGAATACTACTCAGCCATAAAAAAGAATAACATTCTACCATTCATAGCAGCATGGATTAGCTTGGAGAAAATTATAAGTGAAATAAGCCAGGCACAGAAAGAGAAATACCACGTGTTCTTACTCATATAAATAAATTGAACTTTTAGAAATAGAGAGTAGAATCATGGCCATGAGAAGAGGGAAAGAGGAAGGGGGAGGAGGGAAATGAGATGTTGGTTAATGGATACAAACTTACAGCTAGATAGGAAATATAAGTTCTATGGGTGTACAGTCGAGCTAGGCATCTATAGTTGACAATAATTTACTTCATGTTATCAAATGGCTAAAAGAGAGGAGATTGAATGTCCCTTCATCACAAAGAAATGATTAAGTTTTAAAATGAGGAATATGCTAATTACCTTGATTTGATTATCTCACATTGTATACATATATTGAAATATAGCTCAGTCAAATGTATGAATTTGTCATATAGGTCAATGAAACCACTAACGGGTTCAACATGCTAGAGGGGGGAGGTGCTGTAATCAGACTTTTATGTTACAAAGAACACATAATCTCCTGGATAAAGAGTGAACTGGGTGAGACCAAACTCAAAAGAGAGGGTGGTTAGAAGGCTGTCAATAAACTGGGCAAGAGATGATGGTGGATGGACTGGGATGGATGCACTGGAGGTGGATTTATTAGATTGTAAGCAGGAAGAATCTATAAGAGCTGGTAACTGATCAGATGTGGAGCTGCAGAAGGAAAAAAAAATTCTGTGTCTTTTAGCAGGGGCTTTATACTGAACCAGATTACCCAGGAGAAACTGGAAGGGTGAAAGGGGAAGTGTAAGAGGTAATAAGGCCAGTTTTGGATATGCTGTTTGAAGGACCTGTGAAGTATCAGGTTAGTGATGTCAAGTAGGTAGGTGAATACGTCTCAAACTAAAATTTAAAATGACACAAGTTAAAAAAAAAAAAAAGCTGAAGAAAATATTTGGGGAATCATCAGCTCATAGCTGTTCTTGGATCTCGGCTTTAGTAAAATAGAAATAATAATATTTACCTACCCACTTCACAAACTTGAAGTGCAGACCAAATGAGGTAGTGAACCTGAAGATACTTTGTAACGTGTATGGCTATAAAACTGGAAGGAGCTTCTTATTAACTGGAGAGCCCAGGAGGACAAACAATAATTTGGTTACATTCATTGCATCAACTACACCAACAGCACTATTCTCACATATGACCCTTGGCTAAAAGAAGCTCCTTAGAACTTAGCCAGGGTTTGCAAATAGAATAAGAAGAGAGGAAGTGGATAGTGAGGAGGGGAGGAAAAAAAAAAGAAAACAAAAACCAGAAGGCACAAATATGAAGGTATGGAGCAATTGGTACCTGCCAAGCATTTGCTAGGTACCTTTATAGGTATTCTATTTACTTACCTGTCAAATGAATCCTAATGAATGAAGGAACATTTCTGTCTTATTTGCTATCCATATAGATTCCTTTCACTCTCCCCCACCAAAAGAAAGCCTAAGTCTTATAAGCTGATTATATATGACTGTTTTTTTCTCCTTGGTTGCCAAGTGCAGGACCCTTCTGGAATTTTCTTGGAGAGAATACCATAACCCCCAGCACCGCTACCATCCTAAAATGATGATGAGAAGGAGGAGCTGACTCAGCCATGGACTAAGAGGTGAATAAGCATCGCCAACACCACTCAATTATGGGGCCAGAGGGAAAGGCAGTGTCTGCAAAAGTCAAAACAGATTTTTGAAACAGCTTCTCTTCCAGCCTCTGCAAAACCTACTCATTCAGTTCCCTTTCTGTTGATGACTTTGGCTTCTGAGACAGGGCCTTTCTCTGGCAGCCCAATACTCTGACTATCCCCCAAATGTCAGGGGCTTGGAGAGCTCTTTGGGGTAAGGTGTCCAACAGGACAAGGCTCCCAAGCCTCAGAATCTTTGCTGAGCTCTGGAGTTTCCAAAGCTCCAGTCTCCTTGAGAGATACTGAGTTGCAAATGTGAGTTGTTGGAACTACTAAACCACAGACTCTTGGGTGTTCTAACAGTTTTGGGCTCCTTCACTGACTTGTAGTGATTAATTACAATAATCCAGCCAAGCTTCAGGGAACCCCACTTCCACAGCAGCTACAAGTGAGCTAACTTGGTCATTTGGAGCAAAAGACTCAGCTCAGATTCTAAGCGCCCTTCACTAGCCCACAAAAGGAAGGCCTATGGCAGGGAAAAACATTCCCGTCCTTTTGTATCTTCAATTCAAGGTAGATGAGGAGAGATGTGTTAAGGCAGAAAGTGGGATGGACAAGGTCATCGTTGTCATCTTGGCTTTGGCCTCTATTATCTGTGTGATCCTGGTCAGGTGACTTCTCTTCTCTGAGCTCTAACCAGCCTCATGGGGTTAGTGGGAGGGGTCCATGCTAAATCACATGACAGGCAGGAAGCAACAGATTGACAAAGTATCCTCGGCTTCCTCTTCTCCAGAGCATTATGCGATGTAGGTTACAGTTTATCACAGGGCCATGTGTTTGGTGTTCTTATTGAAACTGGTAGTTCCATATCCGTCTCTACAATTTTTGCTCAAGCTGTTCCTTCTTCCTGGAATGGTCCTTCCTTCAAAAATACACCTCATTTCACCTCTTCCACATATGGCGTCAATGCTACTGGGAAGTGTCCCTTCTCTGTGATCCTAAAGTATCCCCTGCTATCACCAATCACAGCCCTCACCCCTTACCACATCAGTGTACCATTATCTCTTTCTCTCCTTGGTAGGAAGGAAATGCTCAGTTAATGCTTGTTTATTTAAATAAACTTGGCTCATCTCGAGAATAGATGACTTTCTCTATAATCATACAAATAAGTGACTTGAATAACCCTCCACCTTTTACAAAGCACCTCATGTGAGCCTAAGCAGTATTAGCTATAAAGTGACAGTATTAGCCACATTTAATAGATACAGATATGGAGCCTCTTAGTTAAACTAATATGGTGAGTATATGACAGAATAGGAACACAAGCATAGGTGTGTCTGGCTCCACATGCAGAGATCTTTTTCAAGGGCTGCTCAGGAGCACAACTAAAGGGCAAATGATTGCAGCAACAAGAGTTTATTAGGTGTCTAGTATATATGCTAGGCACTATGCTAAGTGTGGGTAACAAACATGAGAAAGACTTGGTCTCTGTTCAAAAGAAGCCCACAGTTGTGTGAATAAAGCTAATAAAATAGCATTAATTCATATATTCAACTCACCTTTCCTGAGGACTTACAATATTTCAGGCATCAAGCTACAAGTTCATTACAGGAGAATTTGCACTGTTGTAGGAGAACTAAGTCCTGGCACAAACCAAGGTAAGTCGTATGGATTCTATGTTTGTATAATATTTGAATTTTACATAATTAACATGTACTCGTATTTATTTGTAATCAGAAAAAAAACAAGTGAGAAATAAAAAGGACAAAGTAGAACCTGTTTATTTTTATCTGCCTATACATGACTCTCTCCATTAGTTTATCATCTTTAGTTACAAGACAAAAGAGCAATGGAGACGAAGTGATGTAGAATTTCAGAACAGAGAGAATGTACATCTATGTAGAGAATCAGTGAATCAGAGAATTGGCAGCTTCCTAGACACAAGAGCATTTTGAGAAGCTGTAGACCCCGCTCAGTTTTAAACCATGGAGAGCCACGTATTGGATTGAAAATATGATGGGGTTTAGAATCAGTTTCCTCATCCAGCAAATGAGAATAACAATGTGTCTTATAGGGTAGGTATGGGAATTATGTGGGTTAATTCATGAAAAGGATCTAATAATGCTAGATCCATTGTAGGCACTCATTAATGAAGGACATTATTACCTGGCATTTCTCCAAGAAATTGAGACTCCTTTACCATTTTGCAAGACGGAACACTATCTTCTGACCCAACAGAGCAATACAATTTAAAGGCCCCTGCTGAGAAGGAAGGTCCAACATTCATCTTCAGTAATTAATAAATGCCCTAGGGGATAGTTGGGATTGGAGATGGGAGGGCGGGGGACTGTTTTTCCTTTTTGATTGAGTGCCTTTTTTATCTGAAGCTATTCTGAATGTCATGGAGAGTTAATGAAGACGTGTTGTACACCCACTGCAAATGCAATAAAAGAGAAAATGCAACCAATTCTACCACTGTCTGAGTAGATTAAATCCTCAGCTAAACTGAAAGTGCAGGGGAAGAAATGAGAGCTGTTAGGAGACGGATGGGGATAATGCTGGTTACAAAGGCACAAAGGATGGAGAAGATGCTCTTCCAACCCTCCATATTTCTCCCACTCCTTTTTCTTCCTTCTTCCACTACCCCATCCCCTGCCAGTTAAGGACAGAGAACAGGCACAAGATGTCTGAACCCATTCCAGCACTAGATAATAAAAGCAACATAATTCAGCCTTAATAGTGTGTATAGAGTGATGATCTCTGTGTTTTTCTTACCCTCACCTAGCAAGCTTGCTTGCCACAGATAATCTAAAAAAAGAAAAGCAATACCCGTTCTATCAATAGCTCTTGCTTCTCAAGAACTGGCCGCAAATAATAGATATGACATTCTTCAGGTTAGTGGCCATTCACGACACATGAGATACCCAATTGGAAACAATCTCCTCGTGTTGGGATAAACCAGATGATCTAATACTCGAAGATCTCCCCACTCCCACCCATCTCTTATGTATATGATACATCTGAGAAATGGCTGAATGCATTCTCCCCAAACGGCTGGGTAGGACACTCTTTCTTTCATGAGATGGCAATTTGGAGGAACTCCCAGGGTGGCTGAGGAGGTTAAGAAAGTCTGCAAAATTGTTTGAAATCCTATAGGGAAAAGTTTCCAGCATAAATCTGATAAATAATGACTCTCTTCCTTTTAAAGAAGGAAACAAAGAAAATAAAAAAGTGTAACAAACCACAGAATAATTCCTTCAGTGTGGCTATAAAGTGAGCTTTTCTTCAGAGGAACAAAGTGATCTCGGTTTTTAGAGAATTTTTAGTTTCCCTCTGCTCTTCTAGCAAGGATCTGGTATCCTTCAGACTAGAGTAGATTGAGTCATTAAAAATGATAGCTCTGCTTCATACTCAAAGCAATCTCCAAACATGCATCAGATAAGGAAATTCCCCCCTAGAAGAAGAAACGGTGCATGGTTATAATCCAATGCTTTCGTACACAAGCTCGGGAGTCATGCAAATCTGAGTTCAAATCCTGGGTACTCCCTCAGCAACTTACTTAACTCCTCAGAGCCTTAGTTTCCTCCTTTGTCAAGTGGTGATGATAATAATAACAAACAGCCCCTTTCTGGTGGGATTGTTTGATTATGTAATATTACTTCAAAGGGGATTGTAATCATTAATTATCTTCATCCGTATTGACATACAATATTCAGTGTTTCAATACTTCAATTCCACATGCGAACAAAAGTATAGGAGGTCATCTCGGCATCAGTTTTTCAGCAGGCATTGTAGCATCGAACCCTCTCCCTTATCCTGAGGTGGGTTTGACCACCCAATAAGAAGAAGATCCCATGAAAATTAACCCACAAACTTAAGATCCCAGAGCCAGTAAGCTGTAGAGGAAGGAATCAAACCCACTGCCATCTAAATCTAAACTCGTTACCCTTTCCACTTCATGGTACTGCCCTGAGCTGGAATTGTACACATTCATTTATTCACTCATTCATTAATTCCTTCATTCAATCATTCAAAAAGTATTTATTAAGCAATGTTTTGTTTTGTCCAGTGCATTTTAAATGTGAAAACACTTTAAAAACCAAAATCCTATGTGAATGGAAGATAGTGAGGGGCTGAAATCCTGTTTGTTGTCCCTGCTATTGTGAATTGGAAACAAGCAAAATCCACATGTCCTGGTTCCTCATCCTATTCCAAAAACAAAACAAAACAAATTTTAACTATACAGTACAACATTATTAACTATAGTCACCATGCGGTATTGTAGATTCCCACAACGTATTAATCTTGGAACTGAAAGTTTCTACCCTTTGATTAACATCATCCCTCCTGCCCCACTCCTCAACCCCTGGCAACCACTATTCTACTTTTGCTTCTATGAATTTGACTTTTACGGCCATTATGAAAAATAGTATGGAGGTTCCTTAAAAAATTAAAAAGAGCACTACCATACAATCCAGTAATTCCACTGCTGAGTAGATTCCCAAAGGAAATGAAATCTATATGTTGAAAAAATATCTGCATTCCCACATTTATTGCAGCATTATCCACAATAGCCAAGATATAGAATCAACCTAAGTGTCCATTGACAGATAAATGGATAAAGAAAAAAATATTATACACCCACACGTGAAATATTATTCGGTCTTTAAAAAATTGACTGGGGTGAACCTGGAGGACATAATGTTAAATGAATAAGCCAAAGAAGCACAAATACTGAATGATGATAGAATTCATCTTGAAATCATCAGCCCTTCAACAGATTCAGAGTGTAGCCTCTTTGATTGATTGTATCACGGCAAATAAGACAATACAGACAACTGTCAGGAAAGACAAACTAACCTCCTCTTCACATGCCTCAGAAATTTCTCCCACTCACCAGACTAACACAGAATCTTGCTGGGTAAGATCATGTTTCCCAGCCATCTAGGGTAGGTTGATGAAGAAGCAGTGCTCAAATGGAGCTTCTAGGTAGAGAATGAAGAAATCAGAGAGAGCATAGAAACTACAGGCTGGAAAAGGTACTAATGTACCTGAGCTAGATAATGAAGGTTAACATCAACAGTGACACGTCATGTCAATCATACGCACCTGTAATAGGATGTCATGAGAATGGCCCTTTACCTCCCCAAAACACATAACTCCAAACTAATCATGAGGAAAACATCAGACAAGTACCAATTTAGGGACATTCTACAAAATATCTGACCAGATCTCATCAAAACTATGACAGTTATCAAAAACTAGGGAAGTCTGAGAAAATGTCACATCCAACAGGAACCAAAGGAGACACGAAGATTAAACCTAATGTGGTATTGTAGGTGAAATTCTAAAACAAAGAGAAAGGACATTAGGTGAGAATTAAGACAATCTAAATAAAGAATAGACTTTAGTTAATAATAATGTATCAATATTGGTTCATTAATTACAACAAATGTGCCATATTAAATGTAAGACGCTAATAATGGGAAACTGCATGCGGGGTTATGCAGGAACTCTCTGTACTGTTAGTCCAATTTTTCTGTAAATCTAAAATGGTTTTAAAAATAATGTTTACTTATCTTTTTAAAAACAGATACTTTTGCCACTCAAAGGAAAAATGGAAGCCAGAAAAGATTTGATTTAAAAATAATCAGCTCTTGGATTGGAAGAATCAACATAGTGAAAATGGCCATACTACCCAAAGTGATATACAAATTCAATGCAATCCCCATCAAAATTCCAATGGCATTTTTCTCAGAAATGGAAAGAACTCTCCAGACATTTGTATGGAATAACAAAAGACCACGCATAGCCAAAGCAATGCTGAGCAAAAAAAAAAAA
>NW_007728572.1:259896-279676 GCF_000696425.1 Galeopterus variegatus
CACACACACACACACACACACACACACAAACACACACACAAATCCGGGTGGGGGGGAAGAAGATATAACAACTACAATTTCTTTGAAGGTGTTACAACAAGCAAACGGAAAGGACATTCTTGGGTGGGAGGGGGGCAAGGGAGGAGGGAGGGAGGTTTTGGTGACAGGTCATAATAATCAACCACATTGTATATTGACAAAATAAAAAAAATTAAATAATAAAAAATTAAAAATAAATAAATAAAAATAAAAATATTCAGCTCTTTCCTTATTCCCTTGTTTCCGGAAACTGACATAATTTACTGCACTTTGACTTGTGCCCTATCTTGATCCAGAAAGTGCTTCAGGTGACTTACAAGAAGATATAAAAACTAAAACTTGAGAAGCTATTATGGGGCAGGAGTTGGGTGGGGAAGCTTTGGAATAGGGTGGGCTCCTGTGCTATGCTGTGATCCATAGTAAAGCTACTTTCCTTTTTTTGGCTCTATTTCTTCATCTGTGGTGTATCTTTAATAAGCACTCAAGATGCCATATGCAGTGCTGTAAGCATTTTAGCAGATAAGTACTTAACAAGTGTACCCTGTTTTTATTGTTTGGGCAAGATGGCATTTCAGTGGCCTGACATCTCAGGTGTATCCCAGGATCACACCAAGGGATCCAATTTGAAGAATATTTTGGTTTAGCCAAAGATGTGTCTGCAATATTTGGAATCCCATCAAAATGTCTTCACAAAGGAACACATTTTTCTACACCTAAAAAAAACCTCATCAAATTTAGTGTAAATTCCTTCATTTTATAGATCACAAACTGAGGCCAAGAGAGAAAAGGTGATTTTTCTCAAGATCACACAGGCATTGGGGGCAGAATTAGACCTTAAATATAAGCATCTTAACTGCCATTTTGTCTTTTTTCTCCCATATATCAAGTTGCATTTTTTCTTTCAAATATACTTTCTGTATACTTTTAAAAATAAAGTAGAAATAAGAGATTAGCAATTTAATATTCCAATGTTAGGGATTATAGATTTCTTCAAGCATCTGATTGTTGATTGGCTAAGAAATTTACACCAGTCTTTGTGAATACGTATTAATCAAAAAAGACTCATTTAAGATATATACTTGAAATAAATATGAAATAATAAAGAAACATTCCCTAGGTTTGTTTTGTTTCTGTTTTATCCTAGCAACAATTAGCAATACAGTTAAGAGAATAGACTTTGGAGCTAGACAGATAAGGATTAAATTCTGGCTCCTGTACTTACTAGCTATGTGACCTTGCTCATGTTATAAATATTCATGAAAGTTGTTATTGTCATATTTAAAACAGAGATGATTAAGATACAAAATTTATAACATTTATGGGAATATAAAATTAAATACTTTATATAAATTTCATAATACAGAGCTTGGCACATAATAAACACTCATTGACCTATAGTTGTTGTAATTGTTTCTGTTGCTGCCACTATTGCTGTCATTGTGTTCTCTTCTTGGGATATTCATATTTTGTGGTTCCCAGCGTAGCAACAAGACAACATTAAGTCCTTTTGACTGGGCATCAGGAAAGCTGTTTCCACTTATATCATACTTGCAACTCATTAATTATACGATTGGGTCAACACATTCCTTACCCAGACCCAAGTTGTCCCATGTATCAGATAGGGCTTTTTCTATTTCATGGGGCAAAAACCTGGTCTCAAATCATCTTAAACCAAAGGTGGTTTAGGTCATTGAAACCACCACAGATCATCTCTCCTTTAGGCTCATGTTGATCCAAGACTCAAAATATGTCAAAAAAAAAATCTGTTTTTTTCCCATTGTTCAAATCTATCTTCTTCCCCATTGACTTCATTCCCATGGTCCGCATGGTGGCAATATGGTTGACATCAGCTCTAGAGCTAAATGCCCTCTGCTTCTACTCCAGTGAAAAGACAGTAGTTTTCCTTCCTACACAGATTCTATAAAAGCATTAGGCCAGACTCTCACTGACAGACGTTCGTGCACATGCTCGTCCCTGAACCAATCACTGTGGGCGAGAGGATAGAACACAGTGTTTAGCTTAAGCATTAGTCACGCCATTCCTGAAGACAGTGCAGGGGTAGAGGGGGAGATACGCCTTTTCAAATAATCAACAGTAAAGGAACGGACCCCATATTCAGTTTCTATTACTGTAAAAAAAATTACCACAAACTTAGCCACTTAACACAATTGTATTACCTCACAGTTTCTGTAGGTCAAAAGTCCAGGCATGGCATAACTATGTCCTTTGCTCAGGGTCCCACAAGGCTGAAATCAAGGTGTCAGCCAAGACTGTGATCCCACCTGAGGCTGAATCATCTTCCAAACTCATGGAGTTGTTGACAGAATCAAGTTCCTCGTATGTTCCAGTGGCGGCCCTCTCAGGTCTTTGCCTGTGGCCTTTTCTTTCACAATGTAGCAGCTTTCTTTGTTTTCAAGATCAGGAGGAGAGTGTCTCTCTGAACGTTCATCTTCTTTTAAAGGGCTCATCTGATTAGGCCAGGCCTACCCAGTATAATCGTTCTCTAGACTAACTCAAAGTCGACGGATTAGTAGCTTAATTATGGGAGTGATATTCCCTTATATCTCACTGGCTCTGTTCATACTCAAGAGGAGAGGATTATATAGTGTATGTCAAAGGGCAGGATCTTAGGGGCCCTCTTAGAATTTTATCTACCACAGACCCCCAGAGGAAAATAGGAGTCTGGTTAACAAGAAGACATTAAATATCGGGTAGCCAGAAACACAAAATCCCCTATTTCCCTTCAGAAAAACAAAAGGGCTGAGATTGGCCCAGACTATTCCTAACATCTATTCCAATTCAAATCATGCTTAATTTTGTGAAATCAAATATAGAATCTAAGTATTTCCAATGCAGTTATGAGAATCAGCAGTAACTGTGTAAGAAAGTCACCAGAAATAGAGGGCAAATTCTTCAGAAATATCACTCTCCTGCGTGTTTTCTCAGCAATTTTTGCAATCTTACCCCTATGGGGGGCATCTCTTGCCCACCTCATTAATATTTTCTAACTTTCTGTTGACAGCCTATTTTTTATTTATAAGACTGGAAAGACACAGTCTAGTCTAGAACCCAAGGGAGATAAAGAAGCCGTCCTTAAATATGGCACTGACCCAGCAAGCGAGTCACCTTCCCCGAAGTCTTGGAGCTTGAGCTATGGTTTATCTCTGGCCCCTTGTTTTTGGCAATGGAAGAAGAGGATGTGGTTAGGATCGCAAAGGCATTACTCAGAGCCAGTTTGGTTCAGAAGCAAGAAATCAGGCTGAGAGCTATCCCTGCCTGCAAAAGCTTCCCAGAGGACTGCCTTTGGGACCTTGGCCTTAGTTAGGAGCTGGCTGCCCACCAGAATTTGAACACAGGTCTTCCAGGGTGGCCCTTCCCCCAGGGGTAAGTGCAAGAGAAAACAAATTTTAGGAGAATAATAGCTGGGAGATAGGTGATGGATTAGCTATGATGTCTGATAGAGTGAATGGCCTCAAGAAAAATGCATTCAAATTGTTTCTTTTTCCTTCCTTTCTTCCTTTTTCTTTCTTTTTCATTATTTTTGTGAATCAGATTGAAGTTCAACCAACACTGATTAAGCATTATTATGTTCCATTCATTTTCTAAACATTTGACTATAAGTGTTCAAATTTTACTTCCGAACAAACAACCTTGTGAGACAATAGAAAGGGCAATGAAATCTTGGAGACAGAATCAACTTGTTTAAGGTCCGCTAGTAGAGATGGAAGTTAGCATTTGTCTCAGAGAATAGATGGAGTTTACTCGAATCCTAGACCACTGAAATGAGGACTTTATAAACTCAAAATGGATATATGGACTGATTCCAAGGAGAAGCATAGTGGGACAAAGACCATAGCTATATAACAACCACTCTCCTTGTGTCACCAAGCCCAGTGATTAAGTTCAGAGATTTCCAGACCAATGCTTATTAGTCTTGGCTGCACATTGGAATTACCCGGGCAACCTTAAAAACAAACAAACAAACAAACAAACAAAAATCACTGATGTTGATCCCCCAACCCCAGAGACTCCAATTGATTTGTATTGAGATATAGCCTGGGCATCAAGATACTTAAAATCTCCAGGTGGTTATAATGTATATACAAGACTGAGGATCATGAAGCCAGGCCCCCAGACAAGCAGCAGAAGATCTTCTCTGCTGAACTCTTTTCCTGATTTTTTCTGCCTTCTCTTGACTTAGATAGCCTGACTCTCACGTGAACGCAAGAGCATCTTTTCCAGCCTGGCCCTCTCCCCTGCTGCAGCCTCCCCGCTGCCGGTGGTCCCATGTGCTTGGCACAGATGATCTGCTACCTAATTGCCTGCTTATTTGTTAAGTGGTTGTCCCCAGCAGATGTTCCCATGTGGGGATCTGGAGGCCAGCAGCTGTATACAAACCACCGATTGCATCACTGTTCTGCTTTTGATCTAGGCCTGATGGGGAACCGCCCAGACCACAAATAATCTTCTAAAACTGACCTGAGGATGAGCTTTCTGATTCCCTTTCTTCACTCCCCACCGTTTCTTTCAATCGTCTTTAGTGGTCTTGACGGTCTGCATGTGTCTTCTTGGATTTCTCTCTGATTTTTTGTTATTGTTGCTGTTGCTATTGACCTTTCTCCTGTAATAACAGCATGATGGGAGCTGCAGGATCTTCACGGGACAAATGCCTTAACTGGGACCCAGTGAGGAAAAGGAATGTGGTGACCATCGTAATACAGCCATCAGCCACAGAGCTCAGTTCAGTTCTTCTCTCTCCTGTCTTCATTACACATACAACCCTACTCAGACTCACAGAAAGATCTATGGGTTCTATGGCTGGCTGGTTCTGACACTTCCTAGCTGTGTGGCCTTTGACAGGTTACTTCATCTCAGCTAGCAAGAGAATGATCACCTATATCTCTGTGTCATTGTATAGTTTAAAAATTCCAAATATGAAGTGCATAGCACTGTGGTAAAGGAGTTGTTTGAAAAGGCATGCAAACATGCTACGAAACTGATGACGATGTCTAGCATGATGAGTAACTGCACAGGCACATGAGTTAGATATTCCCAGGTTTGGATCCCTGTTACAGTTACCCATTAGCAGAGTTTCTTTGGTCAAGTTACTTCACCTGCTTGAGTCTCTATTTCCTCATTTTAAAAATGAGAGTAGAAGTAATATTCACCTTACATGGTTGTAATAACATTGAGAGCCTGTTACACAGCTTGAACAGGAGGGATAATGATAAATATTAAGAATAATGGTGGAAAAGCTTACTAGCTGCGGGACCTTGAGCAAGTTACTCAAACTCTCTGTGTCTCAGTGAAAGAGGGAAAATAACAGTTAAAAAGGAAAAAAAAACTTAGAGTATTGACTGGCATGTCAAAACAGCTCATTAAAAAAAATAATGATGGTGATAAAGAGGGAAAGACAAAAAAAAAAGAACAAGACAACAACATTTTCTGTCATGTAGAAAGAATACTCAAGATGGGTCAGGATACTTGATCTTTAATCTTAGCTCTGAAACTAACTTGCTGTGTGATCCCTGATAAATCGCTTTCCATCTCTGTGCTTCAGAGGCCTCACCAGGAGGACTAGGTGGATCTTTGAGTCTTCTTCCATAGAGTAATCTACTCTACCTCAGAAAAGTTCTCTTATCCCTCTATTCCCTCATCAGACAAGGAAC
This sequence comes from Galeopterus variegatus, assembly GCF_000696425.1. Taxonomy (NCBI): domain Eukaryota; kingdom Metazoa; phylum Chordata; class Mammalia; order Dermoptera; family Cynocephalidae; genus Galeopterus; species Galeopterus variegatus. The sequence goes on from NW_007728572.1 coordinate 265,605, forward strand.
ATGACATGCCAGGGTCCTCTGGCTTCATAAAATCATCTGCCTTTGATGTCTCTTTCCCTGTCTTCCCAGCCTTTGTGGCACGGCCTCCTTCCCACTGCCGTTGAGACTGTACATACAGAGGCAGTCTCGCCCTCTCCTAATACCCCTTCCTTAGATGTGGGGAGAAGGACCCAGGAACCCAGCCTTGGAAATGAACCACCAAGTGCTTTTAGAGATAAGCCACAATCTCCTTCTGAAGACAGTGGCTGTCAAGTGGAAACACTGACAACATCCTTCACTCCAGCCATGCAAATGATATTACTGCAAAGACATATATTTAGTGTCTATGACATCAGCTTGATCTACCTTGATTAACGGAGCAATTTGCTGTACATTTTCCCAAATGCTGTAATCAATTAGAACTCAAAATAGATTAGAAAACCCTCTATGGTGTGGCCACAGTCCAAAAAAGCTAATCCATCATAAAATATATGTATATATCCTCTCCCAATTGTACAGTGGATAAAGATTTTTGTCTTAGACTAACTCAGAGTGGCTCAGGTTTGTATAGTTAGGCACCAGGCACTTTTAATATCAGCCATTATTAAAGGCAGGTCATGGGGAAAGGAGCCTTGTGAATGCTACCCTAGTTTGGTTTAGCTTCTTCGCATCTCTTTATGTATAGGCTCTTCTTATAGCCCTCTTGTAACAATAAGATGGACCCTAATCTTTTAGATTGGCATTGACAGCCCTTTAAAATCTGGCCCCATAGTACTCTTCCAACTTCATCTTTTCCTAGGTCCCTTGGCATGCTCCATATTTTCTTCCTCTGTATGACTCAAAGTTCCCCCAAACCATATGATATAATTCCTTACAACTCTGTATCTACTCCTATAGTTCTATCAGCTGGGAATAATAAAAATAAGAATTCATGTTTATGGAGAATTTATTATGGACCTGGCTAAATTCTTACCATATACTATTTCCCTTAATTCTCTTAACCACCCTAAAAGCCCTGGGGGTTAAAATACTTGCCCTGAAGTATGCAATTATTGTAAGTGGCAATACTAAGATCAAACTCAGGACTATCTGACCCCCAAGCCCTGGGTCTTGCTTCTTCTCTTTCTCTATCATTCCTTCATCTTCTACTCTTTCCTTTCTTCTTAATCCTTCCCCGTATCTCAAACTCTCACTGTGCTCTTCTGTCCAGGAGAAAAACTATCACTTAGACTAAGGGGCAGTTAAATGTTAGGAGCTAAATGTGTAGCCCATTTAAAGATGAAATTATTTCATGTTCAATTGACTCATTCTACAATGACCAATTGAGTTACTGCTGTAGGTAAAGCACTCTCCAGTACCCACTGTACCCACTGCAGGTACAGTGGGATTGGTATTCTGGAAATACAAATCAAATTGATATGAAGATATGAAGGTGCCTTATCCAGTGCTTCATTGAGTGTTGTTTATCCTACCTGGCACCTGGCCTCAAGGGACTTATTATCCAGTAGCTCTTACTTTAAATTGTATGTAAGACTACTATATAAGCTATAAAGTTGTATGAATTTTTGTTAATTTTGAGCAAGAATAAGAGAAGAACTTACTGTAAAATCATTGAGATTGCTGCCTGGTTCTGCACAACTTCCCCAGGACCTCACAAAATACCTGGGTCATTCATACCTGGCCCTCAAAACACATGCACCAAATGAATAAATACTGTTGTCATTGCAGGAGCACCAGACCGGAAAGCCAGAGACCTGGGATTTGGTTCCAGCTCTAATCACAAACACTAGTAAGTAATTCAGCCACTTGTGACCTCAGCTTCTTTATCTTTAAAAGGAAGATGTTAAACCCCTGACTTCATAAGTTTGTTATGTGGAGCAAATAAAACTGTCCACATGGAAGTGCCTTGTAAACTATAAAGAGATGTGCATGTGTAAGGGGATGAACAGAATCAAGGTGTGCTAAAGGGATGCACAGGCACAGAGGTGCTGTGCTTCATGGCTCTATCAGAGGATTCCCATCATACGTCTACAATTCAAAGTTCAGTGGTTTATTCCTTTTTCATAAATGACCATCCATTCACCTTCTTTACTTGACACTTAGTAAATGAACCATGAAATCCTCCAATCCATTGCTTAGAATGTTCTTGACAGAAAGGACATTAGAAACCAATGAATCCACCATTCTCCCCACCCCCAATGCACACCATTGCACTGATGAGGAATCTGACTCCCAGAGGCCGGGGACCATATCGGCCTCATTTTCCTGGCACCTGGCACTGTGCCTCACCTATTACATATTCATTAACTGTTTGTCGAATCAGTGAATGAATGAACAAATTAAATGACTTGTTCAAGATATTCTCAGTGCCTAGCACAGTGTCTGGTCCATGGTAAGTGTTTAGTTGTTCCTTTATTTCTTGGTTTATTTACCAAAAGAATGAATGAATAAATGCTTATCCAGCAATGGGACCCAGACCTCTTACTTTGCAATCTATTTTCCAATATATCACAAGTTGGTATTCATCCTGGCTTATATTTGTTATGAATTGATTTAAATTTGTGCACTTTGCCTCCACTTCTACAGTTCCAACTCTGTTTGAAAAAGTAGGAGACCATGTCACTGTGTCTCTTGGGACATTTAGCTTGGGGTTGGTCGCCCAGTATGCAATGAATAAATACGTCTTGATTGTATGAACCTAGACAAATTAAAGAGGCTATTTGGAGTGTGACTTATGAGGAAGAGACTGGGTAGGAAGTGCTTTGTGTGGTCTGATAATGTATTTATTTACGAGACTAAGTGTTTATCTAAGCCTCCAGAAGATCTCTGGCTTCATTTCGGTGTCTGTGTGCATTTATGTTATTTTCCATGGTCTCAATAGCCCCATCCTTCTGGGGTCCAGCTGGGCTAAGAAGTAATAAACAGACATAAAAATTGGCTCATTCCATGGCAAGAAGCGGGAGCAACCTAAAGCCTTTAAGAAATTTTTCTCTGAGTAGTGAATGCATCAGCATCCAGCTAGTTCAAGGAGGGTTCAACTAAGCACTCTAATTTTGTAAAAGCTATTTATGACCAGCCCAATGAAACCTCTCTACCCATACAGTTGCTGGGCATTTGAGATATAGTTGTTTTTCTTTCAGTCTGTTCTTTGACAGCATTCAACAACATTGAGTTACTTTGACAACTCTGGCAACTATTTCAGGGTATGAGCAAGCCTCTCTCTTTATTTCTTTAGCATATCTCTTTGCAGTTTAATAATTCAATGCAGGCTGATACAAATCAATGACCTTACTTTGTTCTGAGTGGCTGAACCAAACAACCTCAAAATCACTTTCTAAAATATCTTATTGGATGTTCCAAAGAGGTCAGTTCACTTCCCAAGGTCCATCGAATCTCATTGCTTGTGACACTTCCTGCACAAAGAATACTATATGATACAGAAAATAAGTATACCAAGACACTCAAGTTGGGACTGGTAGACAATTCATACACCAGTCTGTTTATTTTATAAAAACTGAATAAATGAACTTGTGCCAAGAGATAGGTTGAGAGGTAAAAGCCCCGGTCTGTGCCTTCTAGGGGCTCATGTCTTGGCATGAAAAATGCAGTGTGAGTATCCATTCCCATGGCACCGAATAGACAATGCTCAAATGACACAGAAGAATACATCGTGCTTCAGCAGCTCAGAAGAAAGTGTGGCCACTTCTGGAGGTGGACAAGAGAAAGGAAATGGACTTGGAAAGGCTTCATGGAGGAGGTAACACTGAGCGGAGCCAGAAGTGTGTATGCAATACTAAGCAGTTACAAATGAGGGAGAGAAGTGGGGCAAAACCCCATCAGGAGGAAAGTGTGCACCCCACCAGCTCACTCTTGCTCCACCAAAGTCCCATGGCCCTAAGCATCGGTAGGGCACTCTTGGGGCCATTCTTGAAAAAATTATAGTAACCGAGTTTTCTGTGTGCCAAATATAATTTCAAGTGCTTGCCACTTGCTAGCTCCTCACCACAAAGGCAAATGAAGTAGGTATGATCCCCATTTTTGTGGATGTGCAAACTAGAGCTTAGGTAAAAGTTTGAGTCATTTATCCAATATGACAGAGCTAATTAATGGAGTAGCTGGGTTCCAGCCCAGTTCTCCCCTACTCCTTAACCTGCCTTCTCAAACCTCATGCTAACTACCTCCTTGGTCAGATGGTATAATTGCTCCATGGAGAAAGAAGGTCAAGGAAGGAGAGGGTTGGTGGAAGGACCTAGGGGGATGTCCCCGTGGAACTCACAAATGCTCCATAAATATGCTTGTATGAGACAGAACTACCAGTCCCCACCATCTGAGCCCATGATGAAAGGAGAATGCAGAAACACGTACATCAAGTGCTCATTCTACCTGAGATTTCACTGTAGTGTTTTAATATTCTCTCAGCTTACTCTCACAATGGATTATTGCCTCCATTTCATGGGTGAGAAATCTAAGTCTTCCATAGTTTCAGGATTTTCTCAATTTCCCATAGCCAGTCCCAACCAAAGCCAGCATTCACAAGTAAGATATTTACCTCTGAAGTCCATCTTCTTTTTACTCTTTCCCTCTGTAGACTGCAAAGTGCCCTATAGCATATGGCACCATGATCTTGGAGAAAAATGAAAATAAAAAGAACAATCGGAAGAAGAAGGAAAAGACGATGCAGAAGGAGAAGGAGAGGGAGACAGAGAAGAAAGAGAAAAGGCAGTGCAAATGCACCTACATTCAAGTTTCTCATATGCTTTACAGGAGCCCCAGTACTTAGCAATGCTCACTAAGATCATTGACATACACATTCAGAGGTCATTTTCTGATGTGGGTTTTGAACCGTAGAAGGACTATACATGAGAGTGAGTGGGGTTTTCAGTGTTTGGGGATGCTAGATTGGACACAGGAAGGAAGTCTGCAGGGCCAGCCTGGAGTAGCAATAGTGTTGGTTATTACATAGCAGTTTGCTGAAACATCCTCTTACCCCAAAAGTCCACCCTCTTTCTTTATTAAATTAAATGATGGATATGAAGTTCAGTCTTTTTCTATCAGCCTAGGATATTTATTAGTCAAATAGTAATTGCCCTCACCTCAAATTATGTTTTCAGTACATTTGTTAGGTGTCTTCTGATCTTTGGTTTCTTTGGAATGAGGTTTGTCTCTCTGCAAGATCAGTTAAATCTCTCTACTTTGCTTGCAGCAAGCAGCTCAGGAAGAAAACAAAACAAAAAGCCTTGAGTCTATAACATATTTCTCTGCCTCCTTTCTTCCTTTTCCTCTCCTCTCTAACCCCTCCCCTAGAGAACTCCAGAGAAATAAAAATAAAGTCGTAATTAAGAAAAGGACTAAGAATAAATTCCATGCATTTAACCAAAGTTTCATCTCTGAACCCAAGAGGATTGGCGCATAGCTGTGGTTGTGCGAGAGGAAGCGTGCAGGGAACTCATGCTGTTCTTTCAACACAAATACAGCTCATAAGGAATAGTTTATCACTTAAACCATCTCTTTAATTCTGCAGAGTACAGGCAAGACCTCAAAAAAGGCTCATATACCACCACCATGGCCATTGGGCTCTCCCATTTCTGGAATCCCTCTGGCCCAAATACCTCAGAGCAATTCACAAACATTTATTGACGGAACCCTCTGACCCTTCCCCCAAGTGAATACTTTAATATCCCATTCTGCAGAGGGCAAAATGGTAACATGGAGAAGTTCAAGGCTCTTGGCTGCCTGCCATTTAGAGAAAACGAAGTAGTGGCTGGATTTTGAAAGCAAAGCATCGCCAGGTGCACAGTGAATTATTCAAGAAATGTGGCGAAAAGGGTGTTGGGCTGTAAGTCAAGAGACCTGGGTTCTGATCCCTGCTCTGTCACTAACTAGCTGGGGGACTGCAGCCAAGTCATCTTCCCTCTCTGGGCCTCAGTCTCCCCAGCTGTGAAATGGAAGCTTAAACTAGAAGACCTTAAAGCTCCTTCTACCTCTGAAAGTGATGGAGCTCTATATCCACCAGCCAGAGGATGAGGTAGGCTTCTTATCACCACAGTCCTCAATCATTCAACACTCCCTTCTGCTGGAAAGACTCCTCTGTGCTTCTCCAACTCCAGCCCTCCCCTCAAGGCCTGGTTGCATTCCTCCTCCAGGTGGTATTCCCTGATTTGTTGCTGCCCATAGGAATTTTGTAGACTTTAGAACTCCTGATTGTTTAATTTTCCCCATGAAAGGAGCTCAATAAATATTTACTAAATTAGCAGATTCTATGAAGCATAATCTTTAATTGATCTGCCTTCATATGACCAGTGAGACAGTAAAGACCTTGAGGGCAGAATTAGAAAAGTGCTTGTAAAACCTTAAATGTATTAATAACTCTTAAATCTTAAGAATCTATTAATAGGTGCCTTTTCTATATCCATCTGGATTTTAAAATCCTGATGATGTATGTCCAGGGAGAGTTTTTTAATGTGCATGTCCAACTCAATGCACTGTAATTCAATTTAGCAATTATTGATCCTCTACCCTTTGCCAAAAACTATAGTAGGCTCTGGAGTTATAAAGATTTCTAAGATTTAGTTCTTTTCCTCAAGAATATTCTACTCCAAGTGAGAAACAGACAAGGAGAAAGGCAACTGTAATAGATTGGGATTGTTTCAATAGCAGAAGTGTACACAGACACATAGGGAATAGGAGAAAAATACAGAATAAAAAGGCCAATTGCAGCTGATTTCTGGTGCACTTGTTTTACCTTAGACCCTGAAGTCAGAGAGTTATGACATAAGTATTTCAACTCTGATGAGAATTCATAGCACAAAGTTTAAAGATCCCAACATTATTGTGCACACGAGTGTGTGTGTGTGTGGGGGGGGGGTCAGTTGCATTAGTAAGAAACTTAAATTAGATGCTATTTTAAAGGAAATGCAGTAGGTATGAACACAGTTCCCAAACTAATAGACACCAAGGTGTAGACTACTTTAATGAAAAATAGGTCATTTGAGACAACCCCATGGCATCACATATAGGAATATTTTTTTCTCCTTCCTGGCTTGGTTTCCTTAGATGTAAAAGGGTTAGTTACATGAGATAATCACAATGATTCCCTTCCAACTCTAATGTTCTGTAGCTATGTCTAACAGACAGTGGCTTCTCTGTTGCCCCTCACAACATTTGCTGCTGGGCTGGGCACTAGAATGGAAGAATGGAAGGCAGAAAGGAGAAAAGGAAGGAAAAAAGGTCATTTTCTCTCTCCAGGGACTCCAAATTTGGGGAAAAAGTAAAATTCAGAAGCAATCAGAAAAGAAAAAGCGTAGCAGGTGAAGAGTTGTCATTATAAATGTATTGGGTTTTTATTTCATATAGTGACATTAGCCTGATACTGGTAATCAGATTTGAGTTCAAGTTCTGGAATTTTAATTACATTTTTTGCAGACTCAGGAATTCACTTATTCTCTTGATCCTCAATTTCTCCACTGTAAGCTGGAGTAAATAACCTTGGTCCTGTTAATTCAGGTGTGTTAAATAAAATACTTGAGTGAGACATGCTTTGTAATCTATAAAAATCTATATAAAGGTTGGTTATTGTTGTTGTTATTTTAAGGGGGTGTAATGCCTTAATCAAATGATGGTATTATACACATTTGTGACATGCTACAAGGGGAAGAATTTGGAATCGGGGAATCATCAGAGCTACTAGAATACCCTCTACTATCTTCACATCAGCTGCAAGCCTAGTCTGTATTCTGTGTCTCCTCTCACAGAGCAGTAAGCAGAAGCCATGGAGTGCTGGTGGGCTCTTGCAAGCCCATCGATCTATACACTAAGAGAAAAAGCCGCTAATAATTTCCAACTGACCACGGAGCAGAGACACTGCTATTGTTCATCACCATAGAGGGGGGCCTCAGCTGGTGAATTTACAGAGAGCTGGTCTGCATTTTTAAGCAACATAGCTAAGCTTCCAGAGTTCACCTTTATTTTTTGTTTTTGTTTCTGTTTTTTTCTTTTAGAAATCTTACAAGTATATGATTCTCACAAGCTGGGATTTATGTAGAGACTTAGGTCTGTTGATGTAGAAGGTAAATTTTTAAGTCACGCAGTAGATGCCAAAGGAAACCAAAGCTAGGATATCAGCACCATCTAGTGGTGTTTTTAGCCAGTGCACACATGAAGGAAGAAAAGGCCGGGCAAAGGAAATGTACACTCTCTGAGCTTGGAAGCAGGCTGTGAAGGCAAAAGCACCTATCAAAGGGAACTTTAGCCAGGAGCTTTAGTGGTCAGCATGAGTCAACACATCCCTACCACAGCTAAAGACGTGCTGAGACATTAGATCAAGGAAACAATCCTGCCAGAGGCCAGACATCATCTAGTTTTAAACTCTGTGTTCCTGGGTAAGTCACTTCAGCTCTCTAACTCTGTTTCTTGCTATACAATGGGGATAATAATGCCTGCTTTAGAGGGTCGGTGATGAGATTGTATTATAGTGTTTATCTGTAGGCACTTAAAAAAGTGTCTGATGTGTTAAATAATAATCGTTAGTAGATACCAACTTGACGCCAGATGCTTTACACCCCCTATCACCTCCATAAGATCTCAACACCAGTAGCTATCAGTACCTTCAGTTTCCAAATAAGAAACTGAGGTTCAATATGGATTAGCGACAAAACCAAGTTCACACAGCCCGTAGGTGGCAGAACTAAGGTTCAAACATAGGTTTGATATGTTCCAAAGCTCCGGTTGACTGCACCATACCAGATAATAGACACACAAAGTCTGCTTTTCTCCTTACCCCATGATCTTTTTCCTCAGATGAGTGTTTAGGTGCTATAATGTACCTACTGTTGTGCATACTTTATTTTCTTCAACCTTTTTTGTACAGTTAAAAAAAAAGCTGAAGTTCAAAGAGACTAAATTCAACAATTAGTAAGAGAGCTGGGATTCAGGCTCTGATTTTCTGATTATAGGCTATTGCTTTAATCTACCCTCTACTGACTCATTCATTCATCATTCATCTCTAATTGTGCAGTATGTTTCTGTTTCTGTTTACATCCCAGGAGTTACTTGTTTGTTTAAATAAAGACATCTGCATTTATTAAGGGCCCTAGCTCATCTGATTGGGATCTGTTTCTCTGCCCACAGGGAGACTGAGCATTAGCATTGGTGTACAAAATTGTCTCTAAGGTCCCCTCTGGCTTGGAGAAGATTGATGTGTCTCATGAAGGCTGAGGACACTTTATTAAGGGCCCTAGCTCATCTGATTGGGATCTGTTTCTCTGCCCACAGGGAGACTGAGCGTTAGCATTGGTGTACAAAATTGTCTCTAAGGTCCCCTCTGGCTTGGAGAAGATTGATGTGTCTCATGAAGGCTGAGGACACACTGACTGTGTGGAGAGAAGGTCAGCTCTGAGCCCATTAAGGGGCTCCCGCTGCACAGTTAGGCTTAAAAATGGAGGCTGGAGGGCCTTGCAAAGAGAACTACCAGGAAATATTAAGAAAAGAAACATAAAGGCCACTTGTGTTTCCCAAGACTGTACTTTGTGCCTATAGAGACCCAGAGACACAGAGAGCCCAAAAGTGATTTGCTCAGTGAAAGAGTTTGACAATAGCCAGTTTCCTTGACTCCAAATCCCTGATAGAACTAGATACTTTACTCAAACCCTTGGAGTCTGACCCAAAGAGATTAAATTTTCATATTGTTAAAAAACAAACAAACAAACAAACAAAAACCTGTTCCATCTGGTCTGTCTAGTGTGGCTTCCCCCTACTGGTCATTTTGCCCTCAAGCAAGAAGATGCTTGTGATCGAATCTCAGCATTAAAAATCCAAGCAAATAAAAATAGGATGCTGTTTGACTGGGAGAGTCTGGTGTATCCACACTCATGTGCTCTTGGAGGAGACAATGTCAGCAGCAACAGCAGTGACATGAAATACTGAGGGTTACTTGTATTTTGGTATTTGCAAAAGTGTGTTGTATAAAATGTTAGAGAAAAAAATTTGAATTAAAAGGTTCTATTCTGGAATACACACACACACACGCACACACATACACACAACCTTGGAACACAAATTGAGAAACGCTGATGTGGTGTTCTTTTTCCTGCCCTACAACATTAATTCTCATTTTAAATATGGGACAATCAAGGCCCACAGGGTGGTCATCACACAGTGGTCCAATATAGTGCTTACAAAATGACAATGTCTTTTGAAAATGTAAGTGTGTATCAGGACAGAGCCTCCATCAACGTGTGATTCTACATGAACTATGATGAACAGAGATCTATACTAACCCATGAGGGACTATAGTGTCAAGAAATAAAGGTATGTTAAGTCATCAAGACCTTTTGGTTATTTGCTACTGCAGCCAAACCCCGCTTACCCTGAGTAATATACTACATCTTCTACTAGCAAGCTTCTGTTTTGCTCCCCTCTCGATTAAAGGGTGCAGGGAACATGGAGATAGGCTGTTTCTCATTTCTGATTGATTTCTTACTCTCTAGGCCACGCAGAAGATTAAAGTTGATTTTTCTTTCTCTTGAGGCACTTTTCTGCACTCCTCAGAGGTTCCATGTTAGACACTCATTCCCTGCAGTTTCCTTGACATCTGGCTTCTCCAGCTCCATTCTGGGAGGTACCTGGGAATCTGTCCTCATTGCCTGGGGACTTCATAGGTGCATCACTGGTGTCTTTGTAATGAGTTCTGCTTGTTCTTCAAGGCAGAAATATCGGACAGGACCCACCAAGATTAGCCCATATATGTTTTCTTGGGAAATTTGGCCACATACTTTTTTGGGGAAACAATTACCAGTTACTTGACGTGAGAAACTCTGTGGCATTGCAGGTTAGCTACAGTGCAACAGTTTCTTCTGGCTCTGATCCAGACCACTCAGCCCTTCTGTTCCCTTCTGTATTTACTAAAGCCAGGCCTCAGTTTGCAGTCAGTTTTAGATTTCTTAGACGTGAGCCAAATGTGGTCTTCTAGACCTCTGACTTGCAAGGGATGCCTTTCAGAGCCTTTTAACTGGTCTCCCTACAGCCCCTCTTGCTAGCTCAGAGTCAGAAGATAGCACATTATGTTAGATAATAAGGAAGTCCAGTGACTGTAACAATCAAACATCAGATCTTGCTGTTTTGACTCAATATGTGTTTATTTCTTCTTCACATCACCATCCATGCAGGTTGGCAGCAGGGAGGGACTCTGCTTCAAGCTGTCATTCAAGGACCCTTGTTCATTCCATGTAATGGCTCCAGCATTTTCCAGGGCCTTTGATTCCTCCTCTGGATTTATCACATCAGCTGCAGAGGATGGGAGAGAGTGTGTGAGAAAGATCACACAGGAGGTTTTAGGGGCCAGGCTGGGAAGTAGCATTCGTAACTTGCACCTGTATTCTGTTAGTGCTGTTAACTGCAATGAACATTAAGAAAGATAGTCTAGCTGTGTCTTCAGAGGATAAAGGAAGCATGGTTTAGAGAACACATCACATTGTTTTTGCTTCCGTCCTCACCTTTGGTACTGAATATCCATTTTACTATTCTTCCTACACCCTCAACCTCTTTCCGAGGGAAATAAACCAAAGCCCCACCAAGTCATTTCATCTAGCTCAAGGTTTAAAATCCTTGGCTGATTCATGGTCTTCTCCATCAGCTCTGAATGGGTGTTCTCCTGTGCTGGGAACCATTTCAGAAAAGGGGTGAACAAGAGATGCATAGCAGTTAATGGACTATAGAAACCTTGAAGTCCCACTGGGAAGACATTGTGAAAGCCCTCAATGAAGAATGAAGGAAGTTCTTTGGCAGACCGTGATGCTGTTCGCTGAGCAAGACTTACTTGAGCATTGTTCTCTGTGGCTTTTGGCTTCAAACTCAGAGGTTCTTTTCTATTTGTTACACTCCTTGGCCAAATTTGAAGTGGGTGTTGGGGAGTGCCCTCCTTAGGGGCTCATGCTTTGCAGCCTGTTTCCAGTCCAAAGGTTGTTTTAAGATTTGCCAGCACTTGCAGGGTTTTGGACCAGGATGGTGGTTTCTTGGCAATATCGTTCCCTAAAAAATATTGTGGGCTTATGACTTATTTGATTCCAGTCAGTTTCACGTACCAATGACTACACCAAACATTATGTCCCAGACATGGTTCTTAAGTTTTCTGTGTTTCCTTCCTTCCTCCCCACAGACTACCTCATGTCCCATCTTGGTGTGTTGGCAGCAGCCTTAAGGTTATCTGGAAAATAAGAAAGTTGGATCTTCCAAAATGATTCTTACTGAAAGGCTGAATCACTTTTTGTTTTGTTAATTGAGAATATCTACTGGATCCTTAATATTTAAAGCTTTTTTTTTTTTCCCTTCTTACCTTTCACTATTTAAGATATAAAAGCAGCAAGTTTTTCTAAACTTTTAATGCCACAGGTTTCTGGAATCTTCTAAATTCTCTTTCATTTGGGCTTCTAAACTGGAAAATTCTTTATGGAGCTCATCTTTTAATTGTTATCACTTGTCAATGTCAGCCAAAAGAAGAAAAGATATATTTGCTCTCTGTTTCTTTCCAACCATGTCCCTAAAGCTACATTTCTCCATGCAAATGGTCGGCTGTACAAACTATTCATGCAACTATTTTACCAAATGTTCTTGTACTATATAACATGGTTCCTCATCTGCTCAGCCTCTGATCATACACGCAGCCAAAGACACATATTTATTTTGTGGCAATTCTGTCACTTCTCTTACCAATTACTGTATTAGTGGAGGTAATTTAATCTCTGTATCAAACCATTCCAATGCACTAAAGACTTATCAAATAGAAGTTTATTTCTTGCTGACATCACAATTGCATGCTGACTTTACAAGTCAATGCAGTTTGGCAGCAGGGATTCTACTCCGAACCATCAGTAAACTACCCTGGCTCCTTCCATCTGGGGACTCCACTATCACATTAGACTTTGCTGCACTTGAGATACAGAGGGTGCTTGCTTTCTTCTTGTATCTCAGACCTTCCTTTGGAAATCATTTTTCTTCTTCCTGGAGTTAATCTTTCAGACATTGCTGTAGTGACATCTGCTGGTATTAATAGTACATTTGAATTTATTTGACTAGTTGTTTATTTTATTCTCTTTGTTAAAAACCAGTTTGGTAAGTATGCACTTGTAGGTTCATATTTGTGTTTTCTTGCTAATTTGAAGTTATTTTGTTATTGTCCTTTGATTTCTATTGTTGAGAAGTCTACACTTGGTTTGTTACTCTTCTTTTGTTGAAATGTGGCTTTTCTTTATGGCTGCTTTGAAGATGCTCTTTGTATTACTGTGGTGGTGCTGTTCTTTGGTCGCAAAACAATGTGTATTACTAGACCATTCTACTCCAACCTCTGTGTTCCCTAACCTGCTTCTGATATGTTACGTCTCCTACTTTCCTTATGTTGTATTCTAGCATTATTTTCAGAACCATCTTAAAATAACTTTCTTAAATGATGCCTAATCTGCTGCTTAATCCATCTACTAAGGTTTTAATTTAATGACTTTATTTTTCACTTCCTAGAGTTATAATTTGTAGATTAGATTTTTTAAAAACTGTGCCTGGTCCTTATTTTTCTCTATATGCTTTGGAGGAGGGAAAGGGAGGCAGCTGGTTATTTTCAACAGTTTGTTAATTTTAAAATTCAAGTCTCTAACTTTATTTTTACACAAGTCGTACAGAGCTATTTTATATTCTATATCTAATAATTATTATATCTGACTTATTTGTTTCTGCTGATACTCATTCATAATAGCTTTTTTTAAAAATTATTATTGTGTGTTTAGTGATTTGAACTGTGAGCTCATATTTAGTTGAATGTAATCTGTGGAAATCCTGAGGACCTAAACTGGGGCTGCTTTCTTCCAGACAGGATTTACTTCTGTGTCTGCTGGGAGCCAGGGACATGTCTGGTTTTGAACCTTTTTTCCGTCCTTTCAGGATTCTGGCTTAATGTGGGAGTCTTAAGTCCGATACCACTCAGATCCTGATGCTGTCATCAACATTTGTTCCCAGAGAAACCCAGGTTTTCAGTCCTGCACATGTTATCATTTTATTCCCCCCAATATTACTTCAGCTATCTTTCCTTTTTCCTTCTTTATCTTTGTTTT
>NW_007728572.1:281324-294736 GCF_000696425.1 Galeopterus variegatus
GAGAAATTACGTCAAGAAATATTCTACAAATGTAATACACCATAGCCAAATGTGTTTTTTTATCAGAAATATAGGAATGAATTTAATATTTTAAAGTCAATTTATGTTATTCATAACTTTAACAGAAAAAGGGAGAAAATATGCAAGAAAAGCATTTGATAAAATGCAAAACTGATCCATAATAGACCCTTTTAACAAAGTAGAAATAGAAATTTCCATAATTTGACAAAGAATATCTGCAAAAGACCTATAGCACACATCACATTATTGGTGAAATATTAACAACATTTTTTTACTAAAATCAGAATTACACAGGGATATCTATCATTGACATTTGCATTCAAAGTTATACTATAGTAATAAAAGCATTCTGATATTGGCACAAAAACAGATAAATAGGTAATGAAACATAATAGAGTCCTCACATATACAGTCACTTGATTGATGGCAAAGTTTTTATTACAGTAAAAATGGGGAAATATGATATTTTCAATAAAAGGTGCTGGATTTATTGGATATGGGAAAAAATAGTTTTGAATTTTACCTCAAACTATACACAAAAATCAATTCCAGATGGATTTCGGATCCAAATAGGAAAAGTAAACCTATAAGTTTATGGATGAAAGCACAGGAGAATATTTTTACAACCTTGTCATAGGCAAACATTTCTTTAAAATGTCACTAAAAGTGCTGATCATAAGATAACAAAATGTGGATATATTGTACTATATTAAACTTTTGTTTATCAAAATAAATTTTCTGTCCATCAAAAATAAAAATCTGAAAGAACAACCCACAAACTGAGAGAAGATATTGAGAGATATAAGACTCTAAGAGAATATATAAATAATTCTTATAATTAAATAATATGTAAAAGATAAACTAGATAGAGAAATGGATAGACTTAAATATATACATATCTGAATGTGCATATGTACACACAAATATGTATGTATGTGTCTGTGTATGTATACATATGTGTGTGTATATGTATATTGATTTGGATAGATGATTGATAAATAGATAGATAAAGCAAGGTGAAACTCTATCTCTGAGATAGAGATTTGAATTAAGGGAGTTTATTGGGAAACAATTCTCTGAGCCAGTAAGAGAAGCAAGCGTGACTGAGCTGAGAGAGGAACTGAACCAGGGTGGAATTACAACAAAGACCTTAGCTGAGCCCTTAGGGAAATAACATGCATGGGTGAGGAAATAGAACAAGTAGAATTCTTATACATTGTTGGTGAGAATGCAAATTGGAATGACTTTGGAAATCAATCTGGCAGTGTCTGCTACATCTAAGTGAAAATGACGTATGACCCAGAAATTCTTCTCTAGGTATATTTGCAACCCAAATATGAACATTGTGTGCATTCTCATGGTGGAACTATTTGTGATAGCTAAAATTATGGAATGAAATGTCTATTAATAGTAGAGTGAAAAAAGTACTTTCTGGTATACTCAAACAATGGAATAATACACAGCAAGGAAAATGAATCTTAAACATAAAGTGGGGTAAAAAAAGCCAAATGCCAAAGCATTTGTACCGTATGATTTTATTTCTATAGAGTTAGAGGCATTATTAACCTACATCATTAGAGGTCATGGAGAGGAAGCTAGAGTCGGATGGGGGGCAATGTGTCTGTATTCTTAATTTTCCAGTTTGGTTGCTGGTTCATAAGTATATTCAGTTTGTGAACATGCATTGAGTTTTATATTTATAATTTTAGCACTATTGTGTTTAAAGAGTTTACATCAATAAAAAGTAATTTTTAAATTGGCCTTGCAGTGAGCAACTTCACTTGGTTACCCACCCCCTCACAACTCTTTTCTTTAAGTTGAGGTGAAATTCACATAAAACAAAATTAGCTATTTTAAAGTGTATATTTTTGTGACATTTAGTACATTTGCAGTGTATGCATCCACCCCCGTATCAACTTCTGAAACATTTTCATCACCCTCCCCCAATCACTGTATCTGTTGAGCAGTCACTCTCACCCCCCCTAATTCCAGCCTCTGGAAATCAGCAATCTGCTTTCTGTCCCCAGGGACATACTGATACTGGATAGTTCACATAATGGAGTAATACAGTATGTGACCTTTTGTGCCTGGCTTTTTCCACTTAGCATAATGTTTTCAAGGTTCATCCACATTGTTGCTTGTTTTAGTACTTTATTCAATTTTATGGCTAAATATCATTCCATTGAATGTATATACATCCCTTTTCTTAACCCATTCATTAGTTTTGGCTAGTGTGAATAGAGCTGCTGTGGACATTTATGTGAAAGCACTTTGCTTGAATACCAGTTTTCAGTTCTTTTGGCTATATAGCCAGGAGTGGAATTGCTGGGTCATGTAATAATTCTATATTTAACTTTTCTGAGAAACAGCCAAACCAATTAACCACAGCCATTGCCCCATATTACATTCTTACCAGCAACATATAAGAGTTCCAAATTCTCCATCTCCCCCTCAACACTTCTTATTTATTATTATTATTATCACCATTGTTATTGCCATCCTAATGGGTATAAGGTGGTATCTCATTATAATTTGATTTGCATGTCCCTAATGACTAATAACGGTGAGCGCTTTATCATGTGTTTGTTGGGCATTTGTATATCTTCTTTGTAGAAATGTCTCTTTAAATCCTCTGCCAATTTTTTAATTGGGTTGTCTTTTTCTTGTTGAGTTTTAAGAGTTTTCTTAATATATTCTGGAGATTAGACACTTATCAGACATAGTACTGGAAAATATTTCTCTCATTCAGTAGGTTGTCTTTAACTTTCATTTTTATTATTGGAGTATAATTGATCATGCATATATGTGGGGCATAGAGTTGAATGTCAATACCTATGTACAATACATGGTGACCAAATCAAGATAATTAGTGTATTCATCATTATATGATGTAATCATTTTTGTGGCTCTTTACCAATAATGTATTTTTATACACAAATTTTTTTTAATTTGATGGAGTTCAATTTATCTATTTTTATTTTATTTTATTGCCTGTGCTTTTAATGTCATATCTAAGAGTTCATTGCCAAATCCAAAGTTGAGGTTTTCCCCTATGTTTCTTTCTAGGAGTTTTATAGTTTTAGCTTTACATTTAGATGAGTTAATTTTTATATGGCGTGAAGCAGAGGTCAAAATTTATTCTTTAAATGTAGTTATTCCATCGCCCCAATATAAACTGTTGAAGAGACTCTTCTTTCTCCATTAAATGATCTTGATACCCTTACAAAAAAATCAATTAGTCATAGATGTTCGGGCTTATTGCTGGACTCTCAATTCTGTTCTCTTGGTCTATATGTTTACCTTATATCAGTATACCACACTGTTTTTATCACTGTAGCTTCATCATTATTTTTGAATTGGGAAGTGCAAGTCCTTAAGCTTTGGTTTTTTTTTTTGTTTTTTTTTTCAACATGCTTTTGGCTATTCTGGGCCCTTTGCAATTCCACATGAATTTGAGAATCAGCTTTTCTATTTTCTCCAAAAAAATGCCATTAATTTTAATAGAGTTTGCATTGTATATATAAATTGCTTTGGGAAGTATTGCCATCTTAAGTCATGAACTTGTGTCCATGAACATGGGGTCTTTCCATTTATTTAGTCTTTTAAAATATCTTTTAGCAAAGTTTTATAGTTTTCAGTGTATAATTCTTTCACCTCCTTAGTTAAACTAATTCCTAGGTATTTTATGTTGGGTGCGGGCTATTGCAAATGGAATTGTTTTTATAATTTCCTTTTAGGAATATTCATTGCTCGTGCATAGAAATATAACTAATTTTTATTTATTTATCTTGAACTCTCTTTAAATCTTGAAGATTGTCTTTTGTGATTAGGGATACTTACAAAGGAAAAATGTTTAGAAAAACCCTAGGGTTGGAGCCCTAAAAGAAATGCCTCCAATTTAAGACAATGATTCTTGAATATATTAGTATAACTGAGCAAAGTTTTGTTCCCAATCAGAAGAGGGGGATAGAAAGAGGAGGAGTATTGTTATAAGGGCCTCATAGAGGTATCTAAGAAAAGCCTCATAAGATGGAACTTTTCATTAAGTCCTGCCTGCAATGATCAGAGATAAATCTCACTTAAGGCTTGAAAGACTTATTAAATACAAATGTTTCTGTCTCCTCCCTTTCCTAGGAAGCGTTACACATTTATCTTGAAATTAGTTCTCATTGCCAAATAGTAGCTTTTAAGCTTTTTAAGGTCATTGTTCCTCTTGAAAGTCCATTGAAGAAAAAAAAATTACAGCCTGTTTCCCAGATTTCAGATAAACATAAAAAAAAAATACATCCCTTACAGACTAATTCTGATTAAAAATGTAGAAAGAAGAAGAGAAGTAGAAAGTCACCATTGGAAATACCACAACAATACCCATCAAAGAATGCTAAACACCAGGCAATACCCATCAAAGAATGCTAAACTGGGTCAGGGAAAGATAAACAGAAATGGGACATTTGCAGTGTCAAATTCTACCATAATGTCACATAACTACATATGAAAACTAGCAAGTTTATAGTGGAAAATTCCATTAGTCACCACCTTAGTCAAATAATCACAACTGACATAGCCAGTTATAGATACAGACACTGTATCCACCAATATGATGCTATAAGGACCTTGTTAGGTGTAAAGCATGAACATTCTTCTGCTATCAGAAGAGCTGTTTGAGAAAACCTCATAAGATAAAAATTTCATCAGATCCTGGCTGGATGGCCAGAGGTAAATCTTAGTCAAGGCTCGGAAGATTTACTATAAACCAAAATATTTTCCCCCACTCTTTTATAATGGAATTCAAAAGAAAAAAAAAAAAACGTACTGAGGAATACATCTTAGTAGAGAGGTCAAAGACATGTACACTAAAAAGGAGCATATTACCTGTGTGATTTCCTTCTTGATAATGCATAGCCTTAATATAAATCAGGAGAAAACATCAGAAAACCCAAACTGAGCAATGTTTTACAAAGTAACTGACCAACAGTCTTCAGAATTATCAAGGTTACGAAAGAAAAACAAAGACTGAGAAACTGTCACAAATAACAGGAGATGATAGACACGGACCAACTAAATGCAATGTGGGATCCTGCTTGGATTCTAGAATGGCAAAAGAACGTTAGAGGAAAAAACAGTGAAATCCAAAAAGCCTGCTACTTTGGTGAATAGTATTTTCACTAAATTATCCAAGGTTAATTTCTTAGTTTCGACCTGTAATAATATAAGATGCTAAGATAAGGGGAAACTGGGTAAAGGATATACTAGAACTATCTTTACTATTTTTGCAACTCTACTATAAGTCTAAAATTATCTCAAAATAAAATAAAAATTAACTGTTAAAAATAAACTAAGTATTGTGCATACATTTGACAGGGCCACCACACTGTCTGTAGCCCACTTCTGATTGCCATATTAAGAAATACCTAATGCATGTAAGCAAGGCATCTGTTGGGGTTGGAGTATGAATGAAAGGTATTAACTATATACCTCTATTTGTCAGAAGATTACAGGTTGCTGATAACCTTTTTACTTCTCCCCCAGAAACCCCAAAGAGAAATAAGTTTAAAGATGGTATGTAGAATTATTTACATGGGAAGATCCTCCCTCACTCCCTCCCTCCCTCTCTCACCATGTGATCTGCTTACTCACCAGCTGCTGCCACTTTCCACCATGAGTAGAAGTAGCCTGAGGCTCACACCAGATGCAGCTGTCCCAGAACCATGAGCCAAATAAACCTCTATTCTTTATAAATTACTCAGTCTCGCGTATTCTGTTATAGCAACACAAAACAGACTAATACAAGTCCTCTCATCTGGAAAGCTCTTTCAGGACTGTGGGAACAATAGGAAGAGTATACAGGCACTCAATTGCTGATTACTTTTAGTAACTATAAGAACATGGAGAGAGCACACGGGGCTTTTGGGAAAACGTGAAAATAGGAGGTCTCTCAGGAGAGATATATCCAGGGGGCACTTGTCTTGGTACGTGAAAAGAGAGCTAGACTTAACACATGCTCATTGCCTTCCTGGGAGGATCTATTTTCAGATATTACCCATGCAACTGCATACAGTTATCAATAAAGTGAATAAAGTGGACAGACTCTCTGAGCTCAAGGAGAAACTGAAATTCAAAGCCTTGGGCTCAGAAGAGCTGTCAGGTTCTACTATAAGAAAAGGAAAAACATGTAAAAAGGAGACACTTTTTACTAACTTGTCTTTATGTCTCAAAATATATATTAAAAAGTGATATTTTAAGATGAAGTTATTTTGGAAGTGCGGTAACTGTTGTGCTTAAGAAGATTGACTCTGAAGTCAGAATGTGTCTGTCTGGGCCTGAATTCCAATTCTGCCACATGTTAGCTATGAATCCTTGGAAAAACTCATCAACTTCTCTGTGCTTTATCTTGTTCTTCAATAAACTAGACATATAACAATTTAAGCCAGAGGTTGATGTGGTTATTCAATAAGTTTATATTCTTTAAGCACATACAACAGTAATAGGAATACAGGAAGAAGACAGTAAGTGATTTACTATCATATTTTGGGAGAATGTGCTAGAGGGAGCTCTAAAACCTGAAGATCCACTAGGCGTGATCGTATCATGAATCTGCTGGGTGATCTCGTATGCCATTTGACCCTCTATGCCATTTTCAAGTGGGAAGAGTCATTGGAATAACCCATCTCACCAAGCAAGGCTGTCGAGGAATTAGTTTTGAAAAGTCCAAACAATGATAATGTTGTTTTGGGCTATGACATTACATGTAATCATTACTCTGAGAGGATATTCTTAACGTTCAGTATTTGGTTTCTAAAATATAGACTAATCCAGAAGGATAAAATAATCATCCATCTGTAACCTAACCTGGAATGTCAATGGCTTTTTACAAGTGGGCTCATTTTCTGTTGTAATCTTACAAGTGTGCATTGGCCAATATTTTTTGTACAGGTGAACAAAATTTTTAAGCACTTGATAGATATCAATTCCCTCTGCTGGAAAAAAATAGAATAAGAATAAATAAGTTACCGCATAATAGTTCCATTTTGCTTTAATTTCTTTTCTTAAAATGATTTTTCCATCCAAATAATTCAATTCTACAGTGTATACACAGAAAAATGAAAAACCATCTTTATGTTTCCATTCAAATATAGCACTATTTTTCCATGTAGTTCCAGTATTTTTTTCTAGGCATATATGTGTATTTTTGAAAACAAATGTTCTTTCATTCATATGGCAGACACCTCCCCAAAGACATTAGTTGCCATCTCAAAATTCATTCCTATTGTCTTTCAACTAACGAAATCCCAATCTAACTCAGAGCAGCAAAATGTCCACTAAATTGCCTCATTTCCACCTCCTTTTCTAGCTAAAACTAGCCTTGAGATTATTATGTATAGGGTGACCTCAACAGTGTGCCCCATGGACAGAAGGAAGAGGGAGATTTGATTCTCAAAGTAATTTGGGGGTATTGACCCAGAGGAAGGGGAAATGAATGCTGGACAGAAAGAACAGGAATGTGTTCGCTTTCCCCTGCTTGATATGACCTGTAACTTTCCACTCACCTATAGTACAGCAGCAGGATGCAAGGTACTCTTAGAAATACACGTTTCTGATCAGTTGATTCTGATTAATAAAGAGAAAGGGGCAACAGATACCAATGACATTTGAATTACATAATGCAACTTCAACTTCCTCTTTCCACCACCTGACAGATTTAATAGACCATTCCTTTAAACACTCAGGTAGACAGAAATTTTTAAGTAATGGAACAGTGGTCTCTAAATGCAGATTCAGCTAAAGTCCTTGGAAAGAACCTTCATTTTGTGGTTGTCAGCAGAACAGTAAATCCCTGTGTGATTTTTTTTTTGAAGTGGTACATATGTACAATAAAATAATATTCAGTCTTAGAAACTAAGAAAATCCTACCATTGTGAAAACATACATGAACCTAGAGGACATTATGCTAAATGAAATAAGCGGTCAGAAAAGGACAAATGCTGCATGATTCTACTTACATGAGGCATCTGAAGTAGTCAAACTAAAATAGTCAAATAGAATGGTGGTTGCCAGGGGGTAGGAAAGGAGAAAATAGAGAGGAGGAAATGTTACTCAAAGCATATAATGTTTCAGTTATGCAAGATGGACACACATAGAACACAAATAACTTTTTGGAGGTGATAGACATGTTTAGTACCTTGATTTTGGTGATGATATCGTGGGTGTATACATATGTCCAAAATCATCAAAATGCATAGACTAAATATGTGCAACTTTCATATTAATTATATTTCGATAAAGCTTTTAAAAACCCTGCTTGAACCAAGGCTAAAAAAGAAAATGGAATTAGACAAGCCAGGGCTGCCTGGAGTTCCAATTCTTGAATCTTTTCCCCAACCTTTGGTAAGCATTTTAATTTAATTAGAACCAAAATGCAAAAAATTATACATATTGTAAGTGTGAGGCTCAATTAATTTTTACAAAGTGAACAAACACTTGTAATTCTAAACCAAATCAGAGGCAGGATGTTACCCAAGCATCCTCTCTGTGCTCCTTTTCAGTCATTTCCACCTTCCTGCCAAAAATAACCACTATCCTGATTTACAACACTGTAAATTAGTTTTGCCTATTTTTGAAATTATATACACTTGTTGAGTCTGGCTTCTTTTGTGAAACATTATGGTTGTGATATCCACGAATATATTATTACTGTATATCTTTCCATTGTAAAAACATATACTTATCCATTCTCCTATCGATGAACATACAGATTGTCTCCAGTTTGTTGCTATTAGAGCTAGTGCTCCTGTGAACATTCTCGTATACGTCTTTGGGTTTAAATACCTGCCCAGGTTCTGGGTCATGGAGTATGCTTATGTTCAGGTTTTTAAAATAATATTGAAGTAGATATACCAATTTGCACTCCCACTATCAGTACATATGGTTCTCAGAGGGGTGCGGGAGGATCTTGTCCCTCCCAGAGGAATTTGACAATATCTGGAAGCATTTGGGATTGTCATTACTGGGGGTGGGGTGTGAGGGTGAGGAAGGGGGAGTGTTCTGGCACCTAATGGGTAGAAGTCAGAGATGCTACAAAACATCCTACAATTCACAGAGGAGCCAATCCCCATGATAAATAATTATGTGACACCAAATTTCAGGGGGCGGGGGGAGGTTGAGGAACTCTCCCATACCAACTTTCGTAGTGAAAGTTCATTTCTTTATGTCCGTGTCTTGGTTGAGTAAAGGTATCTCAATGTGCTTTTGATATTTTATTCTTCTTTTGTGAAGTGCCTGTTCAAATTTTTTTGCCCATTTTTCTATTATTTTCCCTGTCTTTCTCTTACTGATTAGTAGAAATCCCTTATAAAGTTTGTTCATAAGTTTCTGGTTGGATACATACAAATATGTTGTTTGAATGTGTAGTTGACCATACCACTCTTTTAATACTGCCTTTTACTATTTTTTTTATTTTAAAAATTAATTGTACTGGGCCGGCCCGGTGGCGCACTGCTACAGTGCGCCGCTTGGGAGCGTGGCGGCGCTCCCGCTGAGGGTTCGGATCCCACATACAGACCAGTTGCCGCTCACTGGCTGAGCGAGGTGCGGGAGTGGCACCGAGGGTTGCGATCCCGTTTCCGGTCCCGGTCCGGTACGGGCGCGACACTGAGGGTTGCGATCCATTGCCGGACACGAAAAAAGACAAAAAAAAAAAGGAAAAAAAAATTAATTGTACATACTTGTGGGGTATGGTATATTATTTCAATACATGCGTATGCTGTACATTAATTCACTTTTTAAATTTGGGCTATTTGGTTTTTATGCTGCTGAGTTGTTTGAGTTTTTATATATTCTAGATATTGGCCCCTTGTCTGATATGAAATTTGCAAACACTTTCTCCCATTCTGTAGATTGTCTCCTCACATTGTTGATTGTGTCCTTCGCTGTGCAGAAGCTTTTTCATTTGATGTAGTCCCACTTGTGTATTTTTGCTTTAGTTGTCTGTGCTTTTGTAGTCGTGTTCAGAAAAGTGCTGCCCACTCCCATTTTGCATAGCATTTCCCCTGTGTTTTCTTATAATAGCTTCCTAGTTTTGGGTCTTAAATTTATGTCTGTGACTCACTTTGAGTTGATTTTTGTGTAAGGGATCTACATTTCAGTCTTATCGATGTGGATATCCAGTTTTCCCATTGCCATTTATAGAAAAGGCTCTCTTTCCCCAGTGTTTATTTTTGGAACCTTTGTCAAAAATCAGCTGGTTGTAAATGCATGAGTTTATTTCTGGGCTCTCTATTCTGTTTCACTGGTCAGTTTGTCTATTTTTATGCCAGGACCATGCTATTTTGGTTACTATAGATTTATAGTATGTTTTGAAGTCAGGTAGTGTGATGCCTCCAACTTTGTTCTTTTTGTTTAATATTGCTTTAGCCACATGGATCTTTTGTGGTTTCATACATATGTTAGGATCATTCTTTTTTCTCTCTGTGAGAATGTCATTGGTATTTTGATAGTGATTGCATTGAATCTGTAGATTACTTTAGATAATATGGATATTTTGATATTAACTCTTCTAACCAATGAACAATGGATATCTTTCCACTTATTTGTATCTCCTTCAGTTTCTTTCAGCAGTGTTTTATAGTTTTCATTGTAGAGGTCTTTTCCCTCCTTGGTTAAATTTACTCCTATATGTTTCTCCTTCCTTCCTTCCTTCCTTCCTTCCTTCCTTCCTTCCTTCCTTCCTTCCTTCCTTCCTTCCTTCCTTCCTTCCTTTTTTTTCTTTCTTTTCTTGGTAGCTATTGTGAATCTGATCACTTTCTTGATTTCTTCAGATAATTTGTTATTGGTATATAGGAGTGCTATTGATTTTTGTGTGTTGAATTTGTATCCTGCTGCTTTACTGAATTAGTTCCAGTAATTTTTGGTGGAATCTTTAGCTTTTTATAAGTATACAATCATGTTATCTGCATATAAGGATAGTTTGACGTCTTCCTTACAATTTGAATGTCCATTATTGCTTCCTGTTGCCTTATTGCACTGGCTAGAACTTCTAATACTATGTTGAAGAATGGGAAAAATGGGCATCCTTGTCTTGCTCCAGATGTTAGAAGAAAAGCCTCCAGTTTTTGTCCATTCACTGTGATATTAGCTGTGGGTTTATCATATGGCCTTTATTGTGTTGAAGTACATTCCTTCTATGCCTAAATTGTTGAATGTTTTTATCATGATGTAACGTTGGATTCTATCAAATGCTTTTTCTGCATCTATTGAAATGATCATACGGATTTTTCTTCTTTTCATTCTGTTGATATTATGTATCACATTAATAGATTTGCATATGGAAACATCCTTGCATCCTGGGAAGAAACCCACTTGATCATGGTGAATAATCTTTTTAATGTGGTGTTGGATTCGGTTTGCCAGTATTTTGTTTTGTATCTCTGCATCCGTGTTCATTAGGGATATTGGTCTATAGGTTTTTGTTTTTGTTTGGTTTGGTTTTCTTTTTTTCCTGTTTCTTTTTTCTGGTTTTAATATGAGAGCAATGCTGGCCTCATAGAATGAGAGTTTGGAAGTATTCTCTCCTCTGCAACTTTTTTGAAGAGTTTGAGAAGAATTTGGTGTTAATTTTTCTTTAAATGTTTGGTGGAATTCAGCATTGAAGTTCTCTGGTCCTGGGGTTTTCTTTGCTGGGAGACTTTTTATTACTGCTTCAACCTCATTACTCATTATTGGTCTGTTTAGGTTTTCTAATTCTTCATGATTCAACCTTGGTAAGTTATATGTGTCCAGGAATTTATTTATTTCTTCTAGGCTTTCCAGTTTTTTGTGTATAGTTATTCGTTATAGATTCTTATGATCCTGTGTGTTTCTGTGATATCAGTTGTAATATCTCCTTTTTCATTTCTGATTCTATTTATTTGAGTCTTCTGTCTTTTTTCTTCATTAGTCTAGCTAAATGTTTATTGACTTCATTTATCTTTTCAAAAAACTCTCTGTCTTGTCAAACTTTGGTAGTGTTTCATAGTCTCCAATTCATTCTGCTCTGATGTTTGTTATTTCTCTCCTACTAATTTTGAATTTGATTTGTTCTTGTTTTTCTGGTTTCTTGAGGTGTAACATTGTTCTTCGTTTGAAGTCTTTCTACTTTCTTGATACAGACATTTATTGTTATTAACTTCCCACTTAGAACTGCTTTTACTGTATCCCATAGGTTTTAGTATGTTGTATTTTTATTTCCATTTGTCTTCAGAAATTTATAAATTTCCTTTTTTATTTCTTCTGTGACCCATTCATTGTTTAGGAACATTTCATTTAATTTCCATATGTTTGTACAGTTTCCAATGTCTCTTCTATTTTTTATTACTAGTTTTATCCCACTATGGTCAGACAGGATAGTTGGTATAATTTCAGTATATAGAGATTTGTCAAGACTTGTTTTGTGACCCAACATATGGTCTATTCTAGAGAATGTTCCATGTGCTGCCGAGAAGACATGTATTCTGTAGTTGTTGGATGAAATGTTCTATAAATATCTGTTAGGTTTAATTAGACTAGAGTGGAGGTTAAATCTGATGTTTCTTGCTTAATTTTCTGCCTGGATGATCTGTCCTTTGCTGAAAGTGGGGTATTAAAGTCCCCAACTACTACTGTGTTGGAGTCTATTTCTCTTATTAGATATAATTTTACTTGCTTTATAAAGTTGGGGGCTCCAGTTTGCTTGCATATATATTTAGAATTGTTACATCTTCCTGTTCAACTGATACCTTTATCATTATATAAAGACCTTTATTGCTTGTATTTTTTTCTTTCCTTGACTTGATGATTATTCGATCTAAGTATAGCTACTCTTGCTTTTTTAATTGTCATTTGCATGAAATAGTTTTCATCCCTTCACTTTCAGGCAACATGAGTCCTTATAGATGAAGTGAGTTTCTTGTAGGCAGTATATTATTGGTTCTTGTTTTATAATCTATTTAGCCACTGTATATCTTTTAATCAGGTAAATTTAATCCATTTCCATTTAGAGTTGTTACTGATATGTAGGGACTTGTTAGTAACATTTCGTTACCTTTTTTCTGGTTGTTTCATAGATCCTATTTCCTGTTCTTACAATCTTCCTTTGCCATTACATGGTTTTCTCTAGTAGTGTATTGTGATTTCTCACTATTTATTTTTAGTGTGTATATTAAAGATTTTTGTGTTATGGTTACCATGAAGCTTACAAAAAGACATATTATTGTTATAACAGATTATTTTAAACTAATAACAATTTAACTTCGGTATCTCAGGGAAAAAATAAAAAAAGCAAAGCCAAGTCTATGCTCTGATGTCATCCCCTCCCCCCCCACACTTTTTGACATTTTGTTGATTCAAGTTACATATTTTTTTTTTTTTTTTTTTTTTTT
>NW_007728573.1:0-3387 GCF_000696425.1 Galeopterus variegatus
CCTCATGCTTGATATATTGAGAACACAGGACCTGGGAGCCCACTATGTACAGGAACGCATGCTAATCCTTAACGATGTACACAGAAACAACATAAAATCCCTGCTACACAGACACTCAGTAACATTAATTACTATCCCCGGACTGCTAATATACATGAGCTCACTTCATCCTCACAACCAATGTATAAGCTAAGTGTTATTCGTTTTATAGTTGGACAAATTAGGGACCAACAAGATTAAGTTATTTAAGATCCCATCCACATGTGTGACTCCAAAATCCTCATTGTTAACCTTGCCCCATGCTCCTGAACTACAACGTCCTTGAGGGCAGAGATAATGCCTGTTTCATCTTGGTGTAGTTTACCTTGCCAATAAAAATGCCTTGCGCAGCAGATGTTTCCTAAATAGCAGGAAACAAATGGTGGCAGAGACTTGCAATAGCTCTTAAGCATTTTATGGAGGCTGAGATGCTGATTGCTAACACTGAAAGCTTCTAGGGGGCAGTTTTCTCTGGCTTCTGCCTCTCTGACTGTGTCTACCTCAGCCACCTGGTATGCACAGATAGCTAGATTTGCACCCAGATCCTCACGGCTTTTATTTTCCTCTTTTTATGTAGGAGATAGGGAAAAACACTGGCCAAATCTACTTCAAGATAACTTTCCAACTTTTTCTTGGTGCCAGTTTCAGGATGCTCTGATGAGAGTTTTACCAGGACAGGGTTACTCACCCCTGCGCTCTACCCGCTGCTCAAAAGTATATAGAGAGTGGGGATGCTGAGGTGCTAAAAACCTCCAAAACATATCACAAACAAATTCACTTCACAAAATACTCAGGATAGGGCAAGCACTTTATGTAGGTCTCAGACCCTCACTTGTGTGGACTTTGTACTCTCCAAATACCACCCATCTTAATGCAAGGTGACTGGCATTAAAGAAACACTTGAGATATCCTGATTCTCCGCTTTTCTTCTTACTTCTGACAGCCTTGGCGTTGCACCATGTGGAGACCTTGAAGAGGCTGTAACTGTGGAGTCAATGCAAGGGCTTTGACACCAAACAATGCATCTGTTCACATTGTGTAAGCACTGGGGAAAGAGCCACATGGTTCCAATTTAAATAGATTTACTCCGTAAGCTACCAGCTCCCAAGCTGTTCTTCTGGCCTGTGCCTTACAGTGTGGACATTCTCACTCTGAACCCCCAGAAGGCACCTGGGCTCCTGTCTTATAAGGACCCAGAGGGAAAGATAACTTTCTTCTCTGGGCTGTGGGGACATTAAGACAAAAACAGCACCCTCCCCCACTGTTCTGTGAATATTAATGTTCTTCTTCATAAGAAAACAAAAAACTGAAACATGTCTCTTCCTAGAACAGAAAGAGCACAGGGCTTATCCATTCGGGAAATCTTGGCTCAAGCCCCAGGTTTGCCATTTAGCAGTTGTTTGACCTTGGAAATTTATACGACACCCTGAGCCTCAGTTTTCTCATCTGTAAAGTGGAAGTGATAAAATGATTGATCTCTCAGGACTGTCAACAGGGTGAAGTGTCATCCACTCATTCATCTATTCAACAGACCTTGTCTGGGGGCCTTACTAAGTACCAGACATTGTTCTGAACATCAGGAATACAGTGGCAGGGGACAATTAAGGTCCCTGTCATCCTGTGTATTTGAGGAGGGAGGACATATGCCAAGAATAGAAATAAACGAGATCATTTCAGATAGTGATGTATGCAGTAAGGGCATTGAAATAAGGTGAAATGATAAAGGGTAACTATTTGGGGGAGGGGGAGGACATTTCTATACAGAAGGATCTATGAGAAAGGGACATCTGAACTAAGACCTGGAGGAGATGAATCAATCAACTATACAAAGTTCTGGAGCAGAGGGGGTCCCGGGCAGAGTGAAAAGCCAGTGCAAAGGTCCAGGACAGGATGGAACTAGGCACATTTTTAGATTAGAAAGGCCAAAGTGTGAGATATACTCCGGAAGCTACGAAGCTCCATGAGAAGATGGTCTTTCTGCTTTGTCTCTTTCTTCTATAAAAGGAAACTATTCCCTGGTCACAAGAATTACCTGACCCAAAGGTTCCATGGTCAGATAAATATGGGGAGCATTGGATTAATGAGACCAATCCACTTTCTTTATTGCAGGACTTCTCAGAACCTTGAATATACTAATGTACATTGAGGGATCCCAGAAGAGGCTAAGGTTCACACCATTTTCCAAACTCTTATAAGCTTTGTATCAGAAATATCCCATTTAACCTAAATGTCATGGGACCTTTCTTAGGACTAGTGTCTTCCAGAACACACTTTGGGTTCTGAGGTATCCCTGCTTTTTCAGCACATCTGTGTGCACCTGGCTTGCAGGCTTTAAAACAGGAAAACTAGGGGGAAGGAAGGTGGTATCTGTCAGGCACTGGCCACTGTGTTTTATCTACATCACTTTAATTGTATCCACACAGTAACTCCTTTAGGTAGTGATATTATTCCCATTTTCAAGAACAAGAAACTAGGACTAAGAGTTTTAAATTGCTTGCCCAAGGGCACTCAGCTTGGACAGAATTCCAGTGGAGATCTGGTGCTTGTCCCCTAAGTCCCTGCTCTATCCTGTGCTCTCCTGATGGCTGGAAAAGGTTGTGTGAACACACTGTCCAAAAATGATAAACATTACCCTAACTGACCCTCCCAAATAACTCCCTAACACAGCCCTGTCATTTCTGAAACACAAAAACAAAAATCAAAACAAGAACAACAAAACAAAACAAAAAGGCTCTGCTTCATGAAAAAAAAAAAAATAGGCGAAGGATTTAATACCAGTGATGAATGGTCAATAAAAATAATAAAAGAAGGAGAAAAATTAAGACACTTCTCTGGAGGGTGGAAGGTGGCTGACTGAATACACAGGGGAAGGAACGTAGGGAACTCTATCAACCAAATTTTCACACTTGGGCAAAGGTGGAGTCCTCCTGCATGCAGAGCTAATGCGGTACCTAGGTTTTTTCTTCCTTTAAAAAAAAATCTTATTATATATATTTTTCATGTATTTATTTACAAATCCAAGCTCCATATGGAGGTAGGACCTTACGAGATCTGACAGCAAATCCCCCAACTGCTGTCTCCCCTGTCAATTGAAATGGACTCCAACCATGCATAACAGAGGATACCTGGGTGGTGCATGAACCAGGATAAAGCCAGGAGAGAAAGGGCTGATGAGGCTCCTCTCCTGGTTGTGTCCTTTGACTTAACTCCTGTGGCCTGCTACTTAGCTGCAATTATGCCATGGGGAAGCAGAGATAATGACAGGCAGGTTGTTTATAAATCATTCTGGGCTGCTCTGATGGGAACGACAAAAAAGACAGCAGGCTCAACCCTGGAAAATGAAGAGAA
>NW_007728573.1:4070-4326 GCF_000696425.1 Galeopterus variegatus
GGGCTGCTCTGATGGGAACGACAAAAAAGACAGCAGGCTCAACCCTGGAAAATGAAGAGAAAACTGCTCTTGGAATCAACTCTGCGGGACCACGTGGGAAGCGAGACTGAGAAAGAGTTACATGATAGGACCTTATTCTTCTGCCCATAAATGAGGCTACTGGGGGGACATGATCCTAAAGGCTCTTTACCCTGGATTTCTAAGAGCCAGCATTGTGCTGTGGCATGGGGGTCACAGATTTTGAAGATTAGATGAT
>NW_007728573.1:5678-8774 GCF_000696425.1 Galeopterus variegatus
ACGCAGAACTAGGTGATCTTTGACAGCCCTTTCAACTTTCAGGTGTCATGGTTTTATGAGAACAAAACTATAGAGGTATATAATTTCAGAGCCCTTTGGAATGGGAGAAGATGGGCTTTGATAATCCAAATATTGACAAAGATGAGGAGCAAGAGGAATTCAGTAGATTGCTGATGGGGACATGAGTTGGGCAATGTTTTGGAACAGTCAGGCAACATTTGGTACAAAGACACACATATGTTTAGGGTCAGAAATTCCATTTGCAGGTATATCCCCTGGACCAGTGATTTCCAACCAATAAGTTGAGAGGCACCGATCCCTCTGTGGGTTGGGGAAGTTCTGTCTCAGGCCTGGGGTCTCTGGCCATGAGCAGCTTCACTCTGAGTTTCAAATCCTATATAGGAATTACCATCTAGTCAATGAAGAAATGTTGCATATGTGGGTCCTATCAGGGCGCAGACTCCAGGAACGCGTGACTCCAGCCTGTGGGTATCTCCTGCAAACCACAGTCTCAGTGCACCCTGGCTGGAAAGAGTCTACCTGGCCCCATGAAGAACTTATCCTCAACAGCTGGCCTTCTAAAAGCTAGCTCTCTATCAGAACTGCCGCCCCCTGGATGGGCTAGCATGTAGAAAGGGGGAAGAGCTGGAGGTATAGGAAGAGAAGGCAAAAAATAAAAGGGGTTAGAGGAAGAAAGGAAACAAGGAAAGAATGAAAATAAGAAGGAAAAAGCGAAGGGAGGAGAGAGGGAGGGAAGAGGGAAAGATGTTAATTGTCTAAATACGTGGCACATTGAATCCGACACTAAACTCTTCAGTTTCTGCTTTGAACCGCAAGGATGTTTGGGTGGGGTGTGTGTGTGTGTGACAGACACACTGGAGCCTCAGTATCTCGACTGCAGCTTTTCTCACTGAAGAAGCCTCTGAAACTCCCTACCCCCACCATCCTTCTAGCCCCCCACCTTTTCTTCTCTTCTCAACTCAAGTGTGGAGCTTGGATTTGGCTAGAATTCCACAACTGGACCTTTCATTTGAAACCTGAGCCTGTTTTCCTGGGCTTCTGAATTTATATCAAGTACCACAGGGGGACTGGAGACCCTTGAATCTAGGTCAGATCACACGGCCTGAATTGATTTTGCTACTGTGCTGCTTCTTCTGTGGCGGCACATTGGACACCACAGTGCTCTCAGGAGAAGAGGAGAAAAGTGAGGGAGAGAAAAGGGATGAGAGAAGAGGGAGAGGTGGGGGAGGGGAGGGAGAGGTGTGAGAGGGGAGGGAGAGGTGGGGGAGGCGAGGGAGAGGTGGGGGAGGCGAGGGAGAGGAGCAGGTTTGGGTGGGAGGGGGAAGGATAGGGACGAAACAGCACCTTTCACTACCCGGGAAACAGCTGAGAGTAAATTCAGATACTTCTCTTACCACCAGCTCAAAGTGTGCTATAAAAAGCAATGCCGTTTATTTCGGTGTTTTGAGAATGAAGAAAAATATCCCATGGTTTTCTACAGTTGTTGCTTATTTTTCTTTACTTTCCTTCTTGTTTGTTTGCTTTAATGCATTTGCACATTTGCAGAGTCCTGCCTGTTTGGGTAAATGTGTAAATGCCTCTTCAGCTCCCCAAGAACAGCTGCTGTCCTTTCCCCCGTGGGGGCCTTCAGCGGAGGTTCTGCAGCCCTGCAGCCGCAGCCCTCTGGACTCAGCCTCTCCTATCCCCGTCCCAGCTCAGGGACAAGCCAGCCAAAGTTCCCAGGGCTGCATCTCCATCCTTTGACTCGGAGTTTCACTGAGTCAATGCTCACATGTGACCAGACGTGCAAATTCTTCTGTCCTACATGTGCCTTGCTCCAGTGAGCAGAACATTCCATTTTGGGGTAGAAAGAGCAGGGTTTTGCCTTTTACCACCTGGGTATTTTTGACTCACTCATTCTGTTTCTCTGAGCCTTACCTCCCAGAGCAGGTGTGACAATGTGATAAAATAATGCTCCTATCAGGGGTTCAATGAATGCTTGTCCCTTCCTCTGCCTTCTCACCTTTCCTAGCTCCTGGGAATCAGATACTGTTAGAACTGGAAAGAACCACAGAGAACAGAACAAGCAATTCATCATCATTATTTTATAGATGAGGAAACTTAGGCTCAGACATCAAGAAGGAAGGGTACACAGTCACACAACTACTCAGAGACAGAGCAACACTTTGCCCCAGTTCTACATTCTTCCCATGACCAAAGAACTCAAGAAATGTGGGTTGATTGATTTATTTTAGAGGTTAAATACTTCTTACTGGTTACTGAAGGCACAGAAACTGTTAACTAAGAATTCAGAGTCAGAGCTGGCCTCTGGACGGTCAGGATGGGCTGGTAAGGATGGGAAAGCATTGTGGTAAAGGTCTGATGGATTTCCATCGGCATTGTGTCCCTGGGTTCTGAGAATTAGCTTATTTTTATAGAAGCTGGAGAGCCAGGGACAAAAAAGCCCCCTTAGAGTGAAATATGACAACAAGTGATATTTAAGGAGCTCTTGCCTCGGAATGATTGCGACAGACTTTGCAAAACAGAAGCTAGAGACAGTGGGTGCAAAACAATGTGGATTTTGCAACCACCTTTGTGTCCTCTGTGGTAGCTGGAGTGTGGGAAAGGCTGGGGTCGCCCCTCCCCTCCCCTCCCTCCTCTTCCCTCTCTGTGCCCCCAGGTGTACAGGGCAAGGCTGAATCACCTTTTGGGGGGCCTCACTCTGGGAGAGCCCACCAAAATGACAACTCTTTGTTTCTCCTTCTGCATCCCAATAAGCAAACTTGAAAGATGCTGTGCAACTGTGGACCTGTTCTTCTCTTTTCTGGGCCCTGGAATTCTAGACTGTAATACAGAGTTTGAACTTCTTGGATATACTGGATGATCGTTGAGGCTTCTTCTAGCTCTAACATTACGAACTTTATGCAGAATTCTGTGCAGAGAAGCATCACCATCATCAGAAAATGGATATAAATGTTCTTTATTTATGCATTATCTTTGCACAGTACCTAACAATTCGCAAGAGCATTTTCATCCACAGTGCAACATTTAACACTTGCAACCACCCTGTGGGGTAAATATTACCAGCTTGTTCCA
>NW_007728573.1:9491-12835 GCF_000696425.1 Galeopterus variegatus
CACAGTGCAACATTTAACACTTGCAACCACCCTGTGGGGTAAATATTACCAGCTTGTTCCAAAATAGAAAACTGAAACTCACCACAGTGAAGTGACTAGTCCGAGAACACAAATTTGAGAAATGGTAATGGGGAGATTCAAACCCAAATAAGAGCATTACCAAAGCTCATATTTTTTCCAGGAAACATCCCCTCCTACCTCTAAACTGATGCATTAACAGATGCCAAATTAAAAGCATTGATGGAGTGATGTTATGCAGTTAAAAGACAGGCCCCGAGACCACTAAGGGGATCTCAGGGGCTAGGCTTGTAGAAGACATGGAGATTTCACCTGTCACTGAAACACACAGTGAACAGGGGTGAAGCAAATGCTAGTCCCACACCATGCCCCTCAATTTAGGAGGATTATGCCTCTTGTCTATTTACCTAGGAAGCAGAATATTCCAACATTTCTGAACTGAAAGACAGCTAATCCACCTGCCCTCTCTTTGTTCAGATAGGGATATTGAGGCCCAGAGAAGGAAAACGATATTCCCAGAAACCCCCCTGCAAGCTATTGTGAACCCTGCTGCTGCGAGCCAGGTAAAGAAGGTTCTCTTTCCACCCCAATCCCTGCTTCCTTCACTTGTCCCCAAAATTCAGGGTCTTGCAGTCCTCTCAAGCTCAAAGGCAGAGCAGCCAGCAGCTAGAGGATGGAGAAGGGAGAAACTCACAGACTTTTTACAGCAACACAAATGGCTACCCAGCTTCAGAGCTGCACTGACTCCACTTGGCTACAAATGGCCAAGGGCGAGTAGGCCCAGGGTCCTTACCTCTGTTCAGCAGGGCTGTAGGTCTCCCCTCTCTGGCAGCTGCTCAGGGTGACGGGGTCAAAGTTGTCGAAGGAGCGGAGGGCCACCCCCGAGATGGCGACGAGGGGCGAACTGAAGCTCACACGTACCGCCTGGCTGTGGTAGAAGGGCTGGCTGAGGTCATGGACCACCGGGATAATCAGGGGATTGTTCCTGCAGCTCAGGACATGGAGGCCTGTCAGGGGAGACAGAGAGGCCGGGGGGCCAGGCTCATTACTCAAGGCCAGTCACACCCTCCCCAACGGACCCTTCCCGAAGCCCCCAGACCCTTTCATGTCACTGCACAAAAGCACCATTGGGCGGCCGGTGGGGATTTTGAGTTTGATTGAAAGTTTCTTTGTCTGCCTTTTTCTCTTGGTTCCAAATCTTCCCAATCCCTCTGCCTCCCTGCCCCCTAAGCTTTCCCTTTACCTAGCTCCCACAGCCCCTCTCCCTCCCCCAAATGGCCACCCCTCAGCCAAGCATCCCAGGCCCTCACCTCCCTCCCTCATTGCCTTAGAGCTTGATGGTCTGAGTTGCTAGTTTTCAGGCTACGTGCAGGGTCAGTCATAAAGGTGATAAAAATAAGTCATAGCAACTGGCCCTTCCCAGATACAAAGCTGGATGGATCTCATCGGTAACCTGTGACCCTGGAAACAGCCCTGTGAGGGAAAGACCTCTATGCCCAGACTGCAAAGACTGAGAATCATGGTCAGAAGGTGGTCTTCCAGAGGGACACAGCACAGTCATGGCACAAAGTCCAAGGAGAATCCAAACTTGTCTTGCTCAAAGCCCCTCTATTCTTTCTAGTACAGGCTGCAGGTCCCCAGACTTCAGGAAGGAAGAGGAGCAGGAAGAAAAGATACACTGAAGGGGAGGGGAAAGGAATGGTGCAGAGGGATGGACTTGGTGAAATGGAAGCTGGCTTTGTTGTGTGGAGGACCTGGGTGTGAATGCTGGTTCAGTTCCCAACGCTGGGAACTATAGCTAAAACTCCATTTCCCCATCTGGGACATGGTATGACCCTAACCATGGCCCGGCAGGCTTGCTGTGTTGAGAGAGTGCTCCCTTGTGGGAGCAGAAGCTCAGAGTCCAGCAGGTGCCCTTTTCTGCCCTGCCCTCTTAGAGCTGTGAAGCTACTGCTGGGGGTCCTGGAAGGCCGAGGACAGGAGAACATGGTGGGGTGGGACAGGAACATGTGGAAGCCCCAGGCATCAACAGCAGGATCCAAGGAGCATCTACGGAGCCAGATTTTTTTCCACTCTGCTGAGAAACCTGTCCTTAGAGCCCTTTGCAATGCCAGCACAATTATGAAAATATTTGCTTCTCATTTAGGGAAATTTCCCAGGAATCCAGATAAGTCCAGAGGGGTTTTCTTTCTCTTCCTTATTAATATGTTCCCCCTTGGCTTTAAAACTCACTAAATAAACAAAAAGCCCTCCCTACTCCCTTGTCTTCTGTCTGACCCTGAAATGACCCCTTGCCTGCTTGCGTCGTACGGGTCTTTGAAATCAACTCTCTGCGGAATGGTGTGGGCACCACTTTGAAGTGCGGGCTCCAGTGCTGACCCAGAATTCCAAACACTTGGAATGGCTGCCCAGGGCTCTCCAGGGCGGATTAGAAATGTGGAGCACGTAGTAGGAATTTTTCAGTGCCAGGTGCTGTGCTAGGCATGGTCACAACAGTGTACAATAATATCTCCCTCTGCACCATGCTCTCCCAAATGAGCCACGGGCTGGCCCTGCAATATCTCCCTTTGACGGTAAGGTGGACGTTGCTGTCCTTGCACATATGAAGAAAGCAAGGCTGAGCGAGGTGCTGAGAGGCTGAGAAATCGCTCACAGTCTCAAGGTGAGCAAGTGGCTCGGCCAGGATACATGCTTCGGTTGTCAGCTGTGGAGCCAGCCTGTTCCTCCAGGCCACAGGACACGTGGGTAGGCAGAGGTAACACTACAGTGACATTCTGGCCCTGGTCCACCCACTCGGCCCTGAATAGTAGGTAGGACCTGACTGTTCACCTGCCTCCCCACTCCTGAACCTGATGGAAATGTCCTCCTTCCTGCTCCCATGGGGAACTTCTCTGGAGGTTGTGCTGGAGATACGGTCATCACCTGGGGGGTTTCACGGACACCTCTGGCTATAGGATAAAGAAAAATGGGCTGGGATTCTGGAAACCTGGCTACTCAGTCCTGACTTGACAGGTGACTGGGGGTCAATCAGTGCCTCTTTGGGTCTCAGGTGCTAACATGTCCAATGGGGAAATGGCCCTTGCTCAGTCTCCTTCTCAGGGTCTTTTGAGGATCATATATGATGTCTGAGGTCTCTGGCAAAAGGGAGCTATTGAAGAGAAGGACTTGACATTGGCACCTTATCCCCATGTCTGCCAGATCCAGGTTTCCCTGAATACACAACCACATCTTGATTTCAGGGCAACCAGAACGCCAAACAGAGGAGAAGCAAGAAAGAGAAGAGAGAAGGAAGAACTCATTCTAAGCTGATCCTCGCACTGCCCACG
>NW_007728573.1:13263-30411 GCF_000696425.1 Galeopterus variegatus
TCTGAGGTCTCTGGCAAAAGGGAGCTATTGAAGAGAAGGACTTGACATTGGCACCTTATCCCCATGTCTGCCAGATCCAGGTTTCCCTGAATACACAACCACATCTTGATTTCAGGGCAACCAGAACGCCAAACAGAGGAGAAGCAAGAAAGAGAAGAGAGAAGGAAGAACTCATTCTAAGCTGATCCTCGCACTGCCCACGGGGTAGACACGGAAGCAGATACCAAGAGAACATGCTTACCTAAATCGTGGCTCTGGTCTTTGGTATCAAGCAGCTGCACGCTGACGAATTCCTGCTTTTGGTCCCCATAATAGGTCCCATCGGTCACCAGGTGAATGATGACCGCTGCAGCAACCATTGGCTGAGAAAAATACGCCTGAAATGGAGAAGACAAAGGAGAGTCACACGTGCACTCTGTCATGGTGAGGAGGCAGCCACATTGTGGTGGATTCAAGGAGAACCTTCCATTTTAGAAGCTGGGCTTCTCATCAGCAGCCCAAGATACCTGACAGTGCAGAGCACAGGCTCTGAGAGAAGAAACCTGTCCCAGGCTTGGCTCTGCTTCTACCTAGTTGTGTGACATTGAGTGATGGCTGGGCTGCTCTGGGCCTAAATTTCTTCACTTCCAAATGGTAAAGTAAAATATACGTGTGTGTGTGTGTGTGTGTGTGTGTGTGTGTGTGTGTATCACAGGATCACTCTGAGGCTCTAGTAAGATAATGGGAGCAAGTGTCTAGCATAGGGCCTGCCACACACTAATACCCTCCAAAATGGTAATTATTATTATGTGTCACTTCTCCATGCTAGCCTCTGCACTAGGCACCAAGGAGAGACAAAGTAAGACATGGCCCTTGCTTTTCTGGGAACCGTGGAATTCAAAGTAGGTCAGTGACACACAAACCAAAATTCAGTAAAATCCACAATCTTTAGTCAGGAAGATAGATCCATAGACAGCTATGTAATACCATGTGACAAGTGCCATCCAAAAGGTGACCGACATGAGAGGACAAGAAGGGAGAGAATAGTCACTTCTTTCTGCGGGGAACAGTAAAGACTTCAAGGAGGGGAAGATAATTCTAAAAGGCCTTGAACAACGAAGAGGAGGTTGTAGGCAGACAAACTCTTTGCCAGAACAAGGGTTGTGTGGGGGCATTCCATGAGCAATTAAGGAATTCCATTTCATGAAGCATCCCACTGCTAAGTGTTTTGTTCTCTGTCCTTACAATTAACACCCTCAGTGGGTGGACAAATGAAGGGTCAAATCACTGCTTCGTAGGGCCATTGCTGGAGATTCCAAGACTCTCAATGTTGGGCTTACCCGGAGCCAGAAAGTGGCGAAGGGTCAAGTCACCGCTCCCTAGGGCCATTGCTGGAGATTCCAAGACTCTCAATGTTGGGCTTACCCGGAGCCAGAAAGTGGTCTGAGTCATCTGGGAGTCAAGGTAGCTGATGATGCAAGGGTACCAGGCGTGCTGGGAAATGCCTTCACTGAGATCTATCACCTTGGTTCGACACACCTGAAAAAATATAAAGAAAAAAATAGTAATGTTTTAGAGAGTCTTAGAAGTTCAGGTAAATTGAATTTGACAAGCCTTTACTCAACACCTATTTTGTTTGTGGCACCGCAGGAGGAAATGGGGATAAAGAGACAAGAATTTGTTCTAGGAACTCACACTTTAACATAGAAGAGATCATCCTCAACGCTGTTAAGAAAATAATAAGATAACATATTTCAGTGGTAGAGGTGACAGAGACATTCTCATGAGGACAAATCCTGAAGGAGTTGACATTTGAATTGGGCCTGGAAGCGTAGGATGAAGTAAGAGGTCACTGCAGGCAAAGGGAATGGAAGCAAAGCCTCAGAAGAAAGCAGAATGCTTAGGTTAGGATGGACTGCCTGGTACTGCTAGAGATTGGGGAAAGTGGCAGAAAAAGCAGGTTGAGGGATGGGATCTCAGGGAGTCTTGAACATCATGTGGACCATTTGAGGAAAAATCTGTAAATTGCACTCAGAGCTGTACTAAGAACAGAGAAAAGAAAAAGAATGAGCATTTGCTTCCCTGTCACCAAAGAAAATCAATTCCATCACTTTACACACACACACAGACACACACACACACACACACGCACACACTTATTCTCAATGACAGATAGTGCCAGATAGTGCTAAAAGAAACAAGAAACACTTATAGACAAGTAGAATTCTTAAAACTTAGGAGTTTCTTGTGTATCCAAATGCCATTTCATTTATTGGTTCATCTGTTTATTTAAATGCTATTTATTGACTAATTACTATTTGCCAGGAATTCTGGAACAGAATGGTAGACAAGAAAGATGCTGAGGAGCTTAGAATAGGCAATAGGTGCAGATATTAATCAAGTAATCACATAGGCATACATGGCCATAAACTGAGAAAAGTACTCTGAGGGAAGAGGATAGGAATAGCTGAGTTGGTTGTGAGACTGGTCAGACCTTTGGTAGAATGTCATCCCAAATTAGCAGGTCCCCTTTGATCTCTAATGTGGCTCCTCTCTGAAAACTTTCCTATGAATTTGAGCTGTCATTTCACATCTCCAGGTTATAGTCTACTCATCTGAAAATTAAGGCTGACCTAGAGAACTCTTATAAGCTGTGGGGAAAAAAAAAGATGAAATAATCTGTTCTCAGACTAAACAAACACCAAACACATAAAGGAAACAAAAACAAAAAAAGAAAAAAAAATCATATATATATATATATATATATATACAAAGATCAATAATGTCCATTGTTGCAATAGGTACAGTAGCAAAAGATTGGGAATAGTGTATATGTACATCTGTTGGAGGAGGGATGCATAAAATATGAAATATTCACAAGACAGAATCCTACTTCATAAAAGAGCATTATAAAAATATTTAACACATGTTCAGTATAGGCCCTTGCTGATCACAATCATAGAAGACCTGCTGGTGAGTACATAGATATCCACATGGAAAGATCACAAATACATATGTTAGAGAGACAAAAAAAAAACAGGCATAAGTGGAAATGTAAATTATGATGCCATTTATAAAGATCACACAAAGCAGAACTACATATTGTCTAGGAGTTCATAGAGATGAATGTGGAAGAATTTAAAATGGAGTACAAAGTATCCATCAAATTCAGGGCGTAGTTGACTCTGAGAGTCAAGAAAGGGGATTGGTACTGGGAGTCAGGAATGAATGGAATCTCAACCTTTTCTGCAGAGTGTTATTTCTCTTACAGAAGGAGTCTTGAAGTGAATATGACAAAATTTGCATATTTGCCAATTCCAGGTAGTGCATAAACCTGGTATACACAAGAGTTTTGGTTTACATTATTATATGTAATTTTATGAACTAAAAAAAAAAATTCAAAATATTGGCTTAGAAAGCCATCAAAATTGATGTAAAATCACCAGCATCAAGTTTTGGTTTACATTATTATATGTAATTTTATGAACTAAAAAAAAATTCAAAATATTGGCTTAGAAAGCCATCAAAATTGATGTAAAATCACCAGCATCAATTCCCCTACCAATATGTTCCTACACAGTGGGCTCCAATGAACTGGATTAGATCTCAGTCTTCGATAAGAGCCAACTCTTCTTGTTTATGGCATTACCAAGAGCTCCTGTTAACATGCTGAGGTCTCATCTATAAATGTGCTAAAACTCAAATAAATGCCCCTTTCTCCATCACTTCTTAGAATGATTTTGGCTTCTAGGAGCTCTTGAAAAACTCAAGGTTTCTATTCTCTTTACAACAGTGAGACACTAATCTAACTTGTGCTAAAACTCAAATAAATGCCCCTTTCTCCATCACTTCTTAGAATGATTTTGGCTTTTAGGAGCTCTTGAAAAACTCAAGGTTTCTATTCTCTTTACAACAG
This sequence comes from Galeopterus variegatus, assembly GCF_000696425.1. Lineage (NCBI taxonomy): Eukaryota > Metazoa > Chordata > Mammalia > Dermoptera > Cynocephalidae > Galeopterus > Galeopterus variegatus. The sequence continues at coordinate 17,159 of NW_007728573.1, forward strand.
TGAGACACTAATCTAACTTGACTAAAGTCAAGTTAGAACATATAGATGCATTGTAGTCTGTAATGGCAGGAATTGATGCTTTTATTATTTAAGTAAACTTTTCTTTCTGGAGTAATTGTATATTTACAGTAAAGTTGCAAAGATGATGCAGAAAGCTCCGTATACACTTACAATGGCAGGAATTGATGCTTTTATTATTTAAGTAAACTTTTCTTTTTGGAGTAATTGTATATTTACAGTAAAGTTGCAAAGATGATGCAGAAAGCTCCGTATACACTTCACACAGTATCCCTTCATGTTAACATCTTCATCAATTCATTCTTGAAACTTCAAATAGAGGAAGATGAATTGCTCAACAGACTTAGGAGGTTCACAGAATGTCACCCAGGAACTTCTGCATTGGCGAGCTAACTATGGATTAGGGAGACCTGGTTCTAGTCCATGTTCACCCAAAATTTGATGTGTAATTGTGTATAAGCTCCTTCACTCTTTAAACTTCAGTTATCTTGCACATTTGAATTTTGGATTAGGTCATAGGTTTTCAGGGTGTCTTCCATAGATTCTGAGGGATCCATGGAGATGTCAGCCTGCAGGTCAGACTGTGGAGAAGGTCTGCCTAGCTCCCAGTCTATTGCTTCAACAAGAGCACCTCCATTCATCTGTTTTATATATCCAGCTGCCTCGTAACTTTCATCTGAGACAAGAGCTTCACTGCTTTAAAAACAGAAAAATTTTGAACTGCCTTAATTGCCAAAGTTCCCCTCACTCTGGCCCTAGGGTCCTTGGAATACAGTATTAGGTGCCAGAATATCACAGGTAACTTCTTAAGGAGAATAAAGCTGCCAAGAATCAACTATCTTATTGTCTAGGAATTAGGTGATGGCGTCAGTTATTTAAATCTCTAGAAGCTAATACCGAGGAGATTAAGTAAAACATAGCCACTTTAATGGGCTGAAAGATGTTTTTAAGTTTATTTATTTTTCTCAAAAACAACTGGGACTGGTCTTAGGCAGATTGTGTTACACTTTACAACAGTGTGAGACTTTGCATAAACTATCTATGGCATTTGAAATCCGGGCCAGCAATTCGACATGTATCGTTTTGGAATTCTTTCCCCTGTGTTCTTACTGCCTGTCCCCCCTGCAGAGCGTGGCGGAGCACATCTCTGAGTGCCAGGCTGGGGGGCTTATCTCTGCATCTAAAACATTCGGGTCAGAGAAGTCTCCAACACGAACAAAGCCCTCTTATTGCTTAAATACGATTTCCTCTTATCTTGTCAGCTCTCTCCCACTAAACAGGGTTTTAGAGGAACATGCTGCTATTATTTTATTCTTCTGTTTTCTTATTTAGTTTTGTGATTGTTTCAGGCTGGCTGCGATCCTGGCCAGGGACAGTCAAAGCAGATCAGAGAGGAACGAACAAATCCAGCTGAACATTTGCCCAGAGCCCTAGTTGATCTTACAATCATCTATGCTCCTGGGGAGGTGGAGGGAGGCTGGAGGAGAAGGGAGAAGCACACCCCGCCAAGCCTCCCACTTTTATAGACACTGCATGAATTTGCTCACCCAGCAGCAGTGCACGGAGGGCATATGGCATGCCAGGCTCTAGAACAACCAGGAAAGAAGAGCCTTTCCCAAGCCATGAGGTTGGTCACTAAAGATAAGGATGTGACCCCCAAGGTGACTGAGTCTACGGGGATGCTTTGTTTTCATCTACCCACTGTTTTGCACCTTTCAAAAAAGCAAATCCAACTCCACAAAGCATTACTTAGCAATGTAGATGTTACTGGGCATTTGTGGGGGGCATGCAGGAGAGTTACATCACATACCCAGTGGACTCACACTCTCCCCACCACCACCCCCCTGAGTTCCTCTTCTCTCATCATCTCCCCTTCTTTGGTTTCCTCAGTGTCACTGGCTCCAGTGACCTTCCCATCTCCCCTTTGAGAGCTGGGTTCGGCCACTTTCACCAGCTTCATTTCCGGCCGCTGTCCCTGCACACCCAGCAGGCAGGACACCTTTTTCTTCCACATGTTGTGGACAGACCCACCATGCTTGTGCCTAGACACCCCTGCCCCTGCACTGCCCATTTGTGAAATACTACACATACTTCAAAGCCAGTCTCAGGCATCAGCCCTCCTCTGAAAGCCTTTGCTCACCCCCCAGGAAGAATTAATTGCTCCCCTCATGTGCCGTAGAGCTGCTTCTATATACCTCATTTACAGCACTTGTCAAGTTAGATTATAATTGTTTAGAGCCTGGTCTTATCTCTCTAAACTCTGAAGGTTTCTAAGGTGAGAATTACGTTTTATTTATCCTGAAATAAATCCCAGCAGGTTTCCCAGCACACAGGAAATAATAGGTGCCCGGTGAACAACCACAGCAGCAGCAACCTATGTCTAGTGCCTACTTTATGCTGGGCACTGCTCTAAGAACTCTATGCGGTAAATCATGCAATGCTCACAACTACTCTGTGAGGTAAGTACTATCATTATATCCATTTTATAGGTAAGGAAATTGAGGCCCAGTAATTTGCCTAGGGTCCTACAACTAGTTTGTGGTAGAAATAGGATTCAAATCCAGGTACAAACTCAGCCCATACACTTTAACTGTAGATATTAACTTGAAAAGGACCTGCCTTTCAGGGCTGTCAGGAGGATCTAATGAGAGAACGGGTATAATTTTGCCAGATGTGTCTTAAATCCCAGCCACGTGGGAGATGGGCTCAGGATTTCTCCTTGTTGAGTTCTCCTGGGGCTCTTGAAATAGAAGCTACTTCAACAGACCAAAGCCAGCTTTTACAGGTCTGCCCTGGGGCAGAGGGGTATGGTAGAAAGAGCCCTGGATTGCCAGGAAAGAGACCTGCCTCCTAGAACTAACTCAACTGCTCACTTTCTCTGACCTTCACCCTTCCCACTTATAGAAAGAGTGAGGTGAATTCATCTCCAGTGGGCTTTTCAACTCTGACATTCTGCCAGCCTTTGATTTCCAGCCTCTTCTCAGTAAATGCTGCAGAAGAGAATGTCAACTCTGACAAGAAGTGTAAAATAAGCAAAGAAACGAACCCACACTGTGTACCAGTTGAACATCCTGTCAACTTCTGCATCTCATGGGACCCATGTGTCTGATACCTGGAAGCTGAAAGCTAATTTCCCAGCCACCTCCTGGCAAAGACAACCAGAAGAGTAGCATAAAAGTTTACTGCAGCCATTCCAGCAATGTGTTTTCTTTTTCTTTCTTCCTTTCTTTCTTTCTGTGCCTACAACTTACATGCTGCAAAACAGCTCTTCTAAGATTATTGGATGTCTGAGCTGGGAGGGCCCACAGAAATCCTGATTTCAACCATCACATTTGATAGATGGGGAAACAGAGCCCAGTGGGGAAGAGAGAGACTGGCTTGAAGACACCCAGCAAGCTCTTCTGTGATGGGCCAGGATGCCTGGTCGCGACTGGGGGTGCCCAGTCTGCAGAAACTGAGGGATCTGTGGCTCCAGGACCTGGGGACTCGTTCACTTGATGCACTGCCAGCCACTACATCCTGCACCCGCCTCCAAGTCCCCCTTCTTTGCAAAAGACTGCTTTCAATTAGAGGAGTTAACGATGTCTTGCTTTCAAAGGGTTTTTTAAATCCAGTTTATCTTCCACCCACACACAATGTACACAAAGGCAGGGAGGTGGAGGGAGAACGGAGTAGAGGGGGCTCCGGTATTTTCCCACACAGGGGGCATGTCATAAGGTTTCGATTGAATATCGATTTTACAGATTTACATGCCCTTTTGTCAATCACGGGAGGGAGGAAGTTCTCGTCAAACCTCTAGCCCATCCTCTCCAATTTCCTCTTTCCACCCAAAAGGACCTGTGAATGGGCCTCATAGAAAAAGAGAGGAAAAAGGAAGAGGGAAGGGGGAGTGTGGGCATACACAGTGACAATAATAATACACATAACTGCGCAAGCATGTGAGTGCACACACACTCGCACACACACACGCAGCCAGGCAGTGTTTCCCAATATTTCTATTTAGGAGGAAGAGGGAAGGGGGAGTGTGGGCATACACAGTGACAATAATAATACACATAACTGCGCAAGCATGTGCGTGCACACACACTCGCACACACACACGCAGCCAGGCAGTGTTTCCCAATATTTCTATTTAGGCCACATTTTAACCTCAGGCTCGCAGTTTCAATGCCAAATTATTTCCTCAAGAATTGCAAGGTTGCAAGAGGGGCAGAAGTTGGTTCCTTGATATAAGCCACCAAGATCTGGAGGTCCGGAAGCCTACAGGAGGGAAAGCCTGCTACGAGACAGCTTATCAGGTCATGGCTGTAAAGGGTCTCAGGAAACCTAGACACAGAGTGACCCAGGTGGAATGAAACTGCCTCCCCAAACCCAGCTTTGCTGATCTTATCAAAACATGTTGCTCCCTCCACAGTGCTCCCCTGGGTGAGGGAAAGAGCACTAATGCTTAAAGACAGTGTACCAGTACAGGATGCTGCCTGTGTATACTCTCATTTCACCTTCATCATAACCCTGAGGAATGAGTATCTCTGTCCCTGTTTGAGAGATAAGGACACTGGAGTTTGGAAAGACATTGGTCAGTGTATCAAGGCGTAGGAGTCCAGCCAAGCTGGTGCGACTCAAAGCCCATTCTCGTCCCACCCCAAGGCTCGACCTCCCAATAACTCTCCGTCTATACATTTATTTGCATGGTGGTTTTTTGTCTTTCCATCTGTCTCTCCATGTATGGGGTTCCAGAACAATCCTGTGCCTGATGTATCCCTCCTTTTCAGCAGTATCTAGTGCAGGTCACTTCAAGGGACTCACCCAGTATTGCCTATGGTGAACTGATGTGGCTTTTCCAGGTGCTCACATATGCAGTTCACCAGTGATGTGCTTGATCTAGAAGCCCACATCTCCAAGGCGCAGGCAAAGTGCAGAGATGACAGTAATAATATATGGTGCAGAAAAGGCACTGGGAGACCCAGGACTCATTCCGAAGCATGGAAGTCACCACAAGGCATTGCTTCCAGACAATCCACCATGTGGAATCAATGTGCAATAAGCACGATGATGACAATGATAGCGGGTATCCGTAATGAATTCTCTAATTAGTATAGTGTTCTTCAGAGCCTGTTTGAATCCACTTTTCATTTAATCCCTAAAACCACCCTGTGAGAAATGTGTTAGTATTACCCCACTTTCCCAAGTAAGAGACTGAGGCTAACTGCCAACAGAGAGGAAATGGGCCTTAAGCCCACAGGACCAGTTGAGGCAAATATGTAGAGACAGTGCTACCACTTTCCCAACCCTTGCCCAGGACAGACACCATTAATTAAACAGCACATCTCTGAGTGTAGGCTTCTACATCCATCTCAAGGAGACATGATGGAGACCACTCAAAAGTGGTCAAAACTGGCCTAGAAGATGAAGCCTATTTACAATCCTTGTACTTGGTCATTAGCTCACTGAGGGCAAGAATGAGGTCTTACCTGTTAATCTTCAGTAGTAAGAGCAAAGGATGCACAGACACTAAGCAAATGTTAGTTGAATAAAAGAATATGCTGACAACAGTAACACTTACATGCCTTATCTCAATTAAAGCATATCATGGACAAACACAACCCAAATGTTCCAACTCCAGGTTCAGAGCCTCTCCCACTGCCTTTCTGTTACTGTAGACCTTTCCTACCTGGGTTCTTCTTCCATTTCTGTGCCCATCCCTGCTTGCTTCCTATGCCCCAGTTCCAAACTGATCCACTGAACATAGAAAACTTTAAGAGAAATAGAGGGTTAACAGATACACAACACACACACACACACACACACACAGACAGACACGCCCCCAATCCCCTCCTCCAATCTCCTTTTTACACACTTAATCTTAAAGGGGGGAAGAAAAGGGGGTGGGAGCCAGGCTTTCTTTCACCAACCATTAGAAACAATTATCACTTTCCCCAGGCCTCCAGAGCAGCTTTCCCCTTTGATGGCCGCCTCAAAGAGATAGAGGAGAGGGGGAGGGGTGGATTGCCTTCTTTCAATTTGAAGATTTATTATTTGGCATGGACCGACAACCAAGCAAAGAAGCATTTCCTGTGTGCTGGGCCAGTGTGCGCAGCAGAGAGATGCCTCTTTCCTCCCTCCCAGAGTTCTGGAAGTAGCAGCAGATCTCAGGGCCTCCACCCAGGAGACACTTCCAGATAAGAGAACTTGGCATTGGAAGCCCTCCAGCCTTGGGGCTCAGCTCTGGGCTGATTAGCACCTCACTGCCCCTGGGATCTGTCCCTGACACATTAGGCATTTCACACTCCTCAGGGGTCCAGTACCCTCCAGGCCTGTACCTCCACACAAGTCTGAAATCCTGTGATTAGGGGTACAAACTTCTGGCCTGATGCAATGATCATGAGAGGAGAAATAGGCAGGCTTTCTACAGGAAAGGAATATAGAAACCATGTAAAACATCACCATTCTACAGTGTACTAACATTTTTACAGGTGGAGAAACTAAATTTCTTACTGGATAAATGGTGCATCATCATAGAACTGACTTGGGGGGCTACTCATTCGATGGCTTAATTTCGTGGATAGAGGGTCGGATTTGGGGGAGACAGAAATTGGGTGTCTCAGCTTCTCCCAGGAGAAGAACGTAGGTTAGAGGCCTAAGGCAGCATCTGTGATGGTGGCAACGTCGAAGTGTTTTCTTTGCTATCATTTAGTGATGGGCAGCTATCCTGCAAGTATAGAATCTTCACATTCCTGTGAAGCCAGTATTAGCATCCTTGTCACTTGCCTGGCAGATCAAGAGTCTGGGTTCTGAGGGGCGAAACAGCGTGCCGAGGCCACACCTGCCAGGAGTGAAGTCTGCATCTGATCCCAGTCTCTTACTCCAAGCCTATCTCTTATTCTCAATCCATTGTACAGACAAGGACACTGAGGGTCACACAGTGTACATGACGATCATCATGAGGATGGTGATAATCGTGGTGATGATGATAAACACCCAGGTGCTTTCACCCCTATGGATTATATTTTTGCGTCATTGTGCAGGGAAGATTCACATTCCCCATTTTCAGATGGAGAAAGGAAATTATCACAATAGCAGTGGCAGTGCTAATTAAAATAATGATGCTAGCCACCACTTTATATGCTATGAAATGTTAATTCCTACAACTCCATCCCCTGAGGTTGGCATTATCTCCCCGTTTTACAGAGAGTAGAGCCAGGCACTGGGCTGAGCCCATTCCAGGACAGCCGCTTTGAGAAGGCAAGGGGCAGGGGGCTCGGGCTCCTCCGGCTAGTAAATCCTCTAACAAGGGAGAGTGATTAGTGTCGGATGTGGCGGCCAGCTTTTGTGCTGCTGACAACTGCTGCCATTAAAGGCCTGGCGGGCTCATGTCACAGGGGCCCTCCGCAGGCCTGCTCCCTGTCTGCCTAATGATGCCATTCACCCGGGGCCTGCCTCTGAACTCCTGACCCAGCAGTGAAAGACTCGGGATCTCATTACTAATCTCTTAAGCCACCTAGTCCTCCAAAATACATCCATTTAAGTTGGAGGCCAAGGCTTTGGGGGTGGGAGGCGGGGAGAGGGAAAGTCTGGCGCAGGGACTTCTCATCACGTGGTCATTTTCCCTCTCTGGAGTCCGTGGCTTGAGCCACAGGGCAGCTGGCGTGGCTGTCCAGCCCAGCACAGGGCAGGCCTTGCTGAGGGTCGGTGGCTGGGCCTGGAGATTGAGGCCCTTGGATGGGAAGAGAAAGGGTATCTGGGCCCACCTGTTTGTAATTTCAGAGATGCGGGTGGGGGATGAGGCCTGTGTTTGTTTTAATTATTATTATTGTTGTTGAAAAGGGAGGGAAAAAAAAATGAGCAGAAACTGCTAACATCTGGAGGCTGCCGTCCAGCTTACGTAATCTCCTGCAGCAGAGGAGGAACACGGGATCCCCAGCCAGACGGTCCATGGGTGACTTCTCGGCACATGTGCCGCCTCCAGCAGTAAGATGCTGACGGGGTTAGAAGAGTGGGATGCTGGACTTTCCTTATATTCTTAAGGGGTGAGAGGCAGGGGTTTGAAGGCTCTGGATTTCTCAGTTTCCTTTTGGAAGAATCCAGAGGCTTTTTTCCCAGCAAAGCTCAAACATTTCTCTATTTCTCATTCATGCACTTGTCATTCATTCACTCATTCAACAAACATTTACTTGGTGCTTATATGTGTTAGGCTCTTTATTCCCATGGTCTACCTGAGGAACGTAAATCCCAGAGAGGGGGAAAAAAAGCAATAAAGATAAAAATTCCTTTTCCTAAATAGCTCCTAGACCTATGGTGGAGGAAGGGTGAAGAATTGAGCAACAAAGACTCAGAAAAATGTGGTAGGTTCTGTGTTGGTGTTTTATGCAGGCTGAGGGAGAGGATGCAGAAGAAAGTTGCTGAGACAATCTGTGCCTGAAGGCGAGGTCTGAAATGCAAAATCTTAATGGCAAGTGGGCTCTGGAGAACTGGAGCTGGAGATAAAAAGGCCAGAGAAGGGAAAAGCTGGTCCACAGCTGAGCCATGACAAGCCCCATTTCCCAGATGATGTCAATAGTAGAGCATGAAGGTAAAGTCTGAGATGCCTAATGTTGTTGTGCACACAGTTTTGAGCATGAAAATACATTGCTAATTTTCTGTGTTTTCAAATCTTTCCCTCTCTCTTTTTTTTTTTACATTTGTATAAAAGCAATTGATGAATTTTTGAATTTTAGATCAGGATATAAGTGTAGTGTAGACTAGATCAGATCAAGAGGGCACTGTAGCTTCAACCCAAATATACACTCAACTCAAAATAGAAACAGAAATCCTACCAGCAGTAAAGGAAAATTCTGAGGCATTACCAGCTTAGATAAGAATCATGAAACACCGTGAATTTTATTTCTGTTGAGTGCTGAAACACTTCCAGTTCTAGGCCAGAATGCTAAGACACCATAATTCTAGAGTGGATCAGGCAATGCCGTCTGTTCTGTATCCCAACATCCCAAAACTGCCTTTTCAAGACTAGAACACTGAAAGACCAAAAACACAAAGCCAGTTTGCTTTAATCCAAAAATCTCTCTCTACTGGCTCTGGAGACAAATTGAGAAACACAGCCTCTCTTACACACTATAAACACAATGAACATGTTCCTCCTTTCTTCCTGGCTCTAGAGGGAGACAGTACCGGATTCAAATTCTAGACTTCCCTGTCCCACCCCTGGGTCAACTGTAGAACCTTAAATAAGCGACCTAACCTTGGTGAGTCTTAATTTACTCCTCTGTAAACCAGTGAAAATTACAGTAGCTACCCCATAGGGTGGTTGGCAGGTTTAAATGTGCAAAAACCATGCAGTGTTTCTGACATAGAATACCTACCCTGATAGTCAAGCCATTCACATTGCTTCCATCATTACTATCAATTATCGTTATTACTATTATGTTATTGTTAGTGTCATTTGTTACTTCGGTGCAGTCATTCCTTTTCCTCTCTCCCTTAATTCTGTATTCCTTCTTCCCTCTTCTCTCCATCTCTCCTTCCTCTCTTCTCTCCTTCTCTTACTCCTGTGCTGGGCCTCTCACTGGGAGACCTCTCTGAGGGTGAACCACATTCTCAAGTCAGAAGGCAGCCCTATAGTTTCCATGCATCTCTGTAGGAAGCTAATCACGGGGACCTCACTGGAACCCTGATCTTTCCTGAAATGATAAGAGGCAAAAGGGTAGACCCTTTATGCTGGGGCCCAGCCTCCAGAAGCTGTTTCCTGCTTTCAGCACAAAGCTGTTAGCAGAGCAAAGGAAATATTTATTCATAAATATTTATCATGAGCCTACTACATGCCAGGCCCTGTTCAGTAACAAAGAAAACCCTTGTGGTTGTGCAGCTAACATTTGGAGGTGGGGGTGGATTATGGAGGCACAGAGCAGCAGAAAGAACATGAGGTTGGGTTCAGTATGTGTTTTCAGAACATATTCCCCAACTTACTCAGTGGTGCTTGCCCCCTCTGCAAGGTGAAGGGATGAGCCAGAGGATTTCAGAAGGCCCTGCCTACTTTGGTCACCTCTGATATTAACAGGGGACTGTAACCTGGCAACATAAGGGGATCACTTGTAGACAGTGATTTGTATATTTAACCCGATCACACAGAAGACATCACTCAGCAGATGTTGTTTTCAATAGCACCATTCAATGAATCCATAAACATTGTCCAAGTGTTCTCCACATAGCAAACCCTGTGCCAGGCACTGGAAATATCTACAGATACAAGGTGGAGCCCAAATCCTTAGCTGCTCATAGGCCATGAAGTTTGAAAAGCTGTAGACACAGACAATGCAAACTGAAAGGAAGCTTGTGCTCAGGCCTGCCCCATGATCCTAGCAATATTATGAGGCACCAGAAGAGCAGGCGTGGCTCATGGGCTGAGGTGCTCAGAGGAGGCGGTATGGAAAAGGAGCCTCCTGAACTACAGCTGTGCCTTACAGAGGTGAAGGAGCAAATGCTGATGTTCACTCCAAGGCATGTCTAGGGATTACAGCCCATTCCACCTGGAACATGCCCCTTAGGCAACAGATTGTAAAGAAAAGCTGGTACAAATTGTGTGAGGCCTTGCCTGCTAAAGCTTTTGGATTTTATAGGCCATGGGGAACAAAATAGAAAACTTCACAGGTGAAAGATCACTGAGACCAATATTTCTTGTGAATGATGAAGAATTTACTCCAAAGGCAAAAATCCTCCAATGAGAATTTATGCAGACTTAAAAGATTTAAGACATTGAATCACAAAAATTTAGTATGTCATATCTCACTCTAGGAAAAAGAGAAATGTCATAAAAAATAAAAAATAAAAAAAAGTCTTGGGAAAGGTGGTATGGTAGTAAAAAGTACATGGGCTTTGGAGCCAGAAAGAACTGGGTAAACTCCTGTTCTACCAATTGGAATAGGGGCCCTTTGTGAACCTTTGTTTCCTTATCTGTGAAATGGACAGGTTGATTATAGATTTAATACAATGACTAAATCGAATGAATTTAGGTAGTGCTTCCTCTATGCCAAGCACTGTCCCAAGTGCTTTGTATATGCAGTGTTACGGAATCTTCACAATCTCCGTGTAATTATCCTATTTACAAATAAGGAGACTCAGGTGCAGAAAGGCTAAGTAGTTTACGATCTCACTGTAAGTGGTAGCAATAGACTATGATATACTCTAGACCTGCTCTGTCCAACTGGGCAGCCTACGGTCGGTCCCCATGTGGCTATTTAAATTTAAATGAGTTGAAATTAAATATTCAGTTTCTCAATTTTCATGAACCATTTTCCAAGGGCTCGATATGATAGTGGCTAGAGGCTACTGTATAGGTCAGTGCAGGTGTAGAACAATTTCGTCATCACAGAAAGTTTTACTGGACACCTGGTCTGGAGCCTGGGCCCTGAACACTGACACAATCCTGCCTTCTCTGGAACACAAACTCCTGACCTTAGCTCCCCGGTGCATGCCAGTTATCTCCTCTTGCATTGCACTGCGTGGATATTCTGTTCCTGGACTCCTTGCTGCACTGCAAACATGGGCATCACCCAAGTGGCATCCTTGCTCCCGAAAGCCACATCCTGCCAGCAGATCAGATCTCTCCCAATCCTATCCCTCCCCCAAGGGCCTCTCTCCCAGGAAGGAAACAAATGCAGATATCAGCCAAGTGTCCCCTTCTACACAGACGAACTAGTTTGGGAAAGGGTCCTAGGGTGGGCAGGAATCTTGTTGCATCATCCTGGTACGGAAGCGAGCCTCTCAACAGGGGTGCCTCTCATGGGCCTGAGTCCATTTCTCTCTGGAAAACTAGTTTGGGAAAGGGTCCTAGGGTGGGCAGGAATCTTGTTGCATCATCCTGGCACGGAAGCGAGCCTCTCAACAGGGGTGCCTCTCATGGGCCTGAGTCCATTTCTCTCTGGAANACGGAAGCGAGCCTCTCAACAGGGGTGCCTCTCATGGGCCTGAGTCCATTTCTCTCTGGAAAACAAATGTGCACAAATACGTCCAGGACCTCCTGGTGCTTGGGTCTGGCTGAAGAATTAGCGAGTTTTAAGAAATCCATGGCTGGGGTGGAAGGCGGGACAGAAGGCCCTTTGTGGTCTGTTTCTACGTATAACACATCCAGGCTAATTTGAAAAGTAGGGATGGGGAGGAATAGAGAGTGGGGGGGGGAAGGGGGCTTGACAAATAAACACAAACAAATGAAAACACACACAAACAAAAACAAAATCCTATGCACAGCCAAACCCCAACTCCCCTCGAAACCCCATCCTTTGGGCCTGGCTTGAGAAAGTTTACTTTTTGACTTAGAGAAATGAGCCTGCGGTTTTGGGGACAAAATTCAATACCACCGAAGCAGTGGGCTCAGCAAGCTTGACCGGCTATTGCTTCCTAAGTGCGTTACAGCCCCGGAGAGTGAACGCTGTTTACATTTTTTACATGTTTCTTGGGTACAGAACATGAAAGAAAATTACAGAGCAAAGGCCATGTTGGCTAAATGCCGGTGACCCCACTTAAAACAAAACAGTAATAATAAAATTAAAGAAGAAAAAGGAAAAGAAAATGAAACACAAGAATGGAGAAAGATTTTAAGGAAGACTGAGTGAATTGACAGGGACGGAAGGACAATGTCTGGTCCTGAAGCTAAGATTGAGAAAAGAGTATGTGGAGCATAAAGGCGCTGAGATGGGGGGGATGGGGGGGTTGGGTGGGTGGATCAGGCTTGGGAGAAGATGGAACACAAAGGCCAGGGAATCTTCTTAGATGGGCCATGGAGTGGGCTGGCAGGTTCATGTCTGCTCTTCGGGGGGAACCAGCGGAGCAGCCACAAACCACGAAGTCTTGCTTGTTCTTGGGCTTCAAGTCAAGAGTCAACTGGCAAGTGAGAAATGAAGACTCACCACTCAAACCCAGCCCCCACTGCTCCATGCAGCACCTTCCCTGATCGACCAGTACAGGTGTGTGGTGTGCCTGCAAATGCTAGGCCTGTGCCTCCATTGCTTTCCTCTCTCACAAATGCTTGTTCCTCTTCCAGGCTCAATTTACTTGGGGATGACACAGTTTAGTAAGAATGTGAACTGACGTGAAGGGGACGTCTAGTAAGAGGTAGGCATGTACTGTACACTTTCTGTGTTAGCTCATTGGAGTCTCATGACTGTCCCACAGAGTGGCAGTGGGACCATTGTGCAGATGAGGAAAACGAAGGCTCAGAAAAGTAAAGTCATTTTTCAGGTGTCATG
>NW_007728573.1:30850-32660 GCF_000696425.1 Galeopterus variegatus
TTAGATTTCTGTGCCCAAAAGACCACTCCTTTAAAAGAAACACACACACGCACATACACACATGCGCACACACATGCACACATTGTTCCTAATTGAATTTGTCCCTCATCTGCCAAAACTTCACAGGCAGACAGAAGTATGTTTCTAAAATATCTGTCAGTTGCTATCAAAAGGAAAACCACATTTCTGGACCGACTGTCTCATTCTTGACAAGCATCTATCATACAGATGTTATTACTCCCATTTTACAGGCAAGAAATTGTCTGTAGGCAAAGATAACTGACTTGCCCAAAGCCACACAACTAATAAGTGGTGGACCCCAGAACTGAAAACCAAGTTGGTCTGATCCTAAATCTCATTTTTTTTCTTCTTCAAACCTCCCATCACTCAAAGTTTTTCAGAGAGAATCCCAGGGCCAGTCACAGTGTCTGGATTTTTGTAGATGTGAACAAATATTGAAAGGGTGAGTAAATGAAGACTGGAAAGAAGAGAAGGCCAGGAAAAGAATCCAGTAGATCCCTTTGCTGGGATCAAATAAAGTTCAGTAGATTTAAAGTCTCTTCCAGCCCAAGGTTTCCACGACAAGTTTCAGGGCAGTTATGACAACCAGTTCAGGAGGGCTCCTTTCTGATGCAAGGTCTATTTTTTTACTCTCCTAGAGGGATTTTTGGGTCCCCATACCATGGGACAAGTTGTGACAGACCCTGGTACTTTCTGTTCTGCCTCCTTAGATGACTTACATATGTGCTCTTGAAAAATTATTCAGAAACCACCAGGAGAAAGCAGATCCCTTGAGTATTTGGGAAAACTGCTTGGAATCTTCTCTGACATTTCAGCATATTCCCTTGGCCTCTCCTCTTTCGACCACTTTGGGCAGAGGACATCCCATTTCACTAATGAGAAGAGTTGAAAACTTTGGAGAAGACAATGGCCAGTAGGGTGGGCATGGAAGAGAAAGACAGCCCTGAAAAGTGACTCTAGCACTGGGTGTTGAGTCCAAGACATCTTCCAGTCCTTTGCAAATAGTGCTATCTAAGTAGTACTGGGAAATTTGTCAATGCAAAATTTCCAGATGAGGTTGTTTTAATGTAATACCAGTATCCTAGTGTAAGAAAAATTAGAAGATACAATGCCATAGGTAAGTTCATCCTTCTGAGACTCAGTTTCTTCATTTTGAGTAAGAGGTCTCAGTAGGGCTGTCATAAAATATATGGGAAACAACATGCTTCAAACACCCAATCCAGGGCCTGGCATACAGAAGGTGTTTAACAGATATCATTCCTCTTCTTTCAATGAACATCTGACCAGATTATCCCCCTGTTTAAGAACTCAAAAAAATTCTTCATTGCCCTCAGGATAAAGTCTAAATTCCAAGTATCCGCAGGATGTCCCTGTCCACTTTTCCTAGCTCATTAGCTCATCTCTCTTGATTTTTTTTTTTACTTCTTATTGGCTTTTTTGAATATGCCATTCTCTCTCTCCCTTATTCTCTCACTCTCTTTTTCTCTAACACTCTCTTCCCACTCATTGTCTGTGCTACCCCCCAGCTTATCCTTCTAGTCACAGCTGAGCAATCACTTCCACAGGAAATACCTCCCTGCCCTCCTCTGGGTTCCCCTGTCTGAGCACTTCCTACACTGCATCAAAAGTGCACGTAGAGGGCCGGCCCCATGGCTCTCACTCGGGAGAGTGCGGTGCTGGTAGCGCCGAGGCCGTGGGTTCGGATCCTATACAGGGATGGCCGGTGCACTCACTGGCTGAGCGTGGTGCAGACCACACTGTGCCAAGGGTTGCGATCCCCCTACCAGTC
>NW_007728573.1:33031-39875 GCF_000696425.1 Galeopterus variegatus
TGTCTGTGCTACCCCCCAGCTTATCCTTCTAGTCACAGCTGAGCAATCACTTCCACAGGAAATACCTCCCTGCCCTCCTCTGGGTTCCCCTGTCTGAGCACTTCCTACACTGCATCAAAAGTGCACGTAGAGGGCCGGCCCCATGGCTCACTCGGGAGAGTGCGGTGCTGGTAGCGCCGAGGCCGTGGGTTCGGATCCTATACAGGGATGGCCAGTGCACTCACTGGCTGAGCGTGGTGCAGACCACACTGTGCCAAGGGTTGCGATCCCCCTACCAGTCAAAAAAAAAAAAAAAGTGCACGTAGAAAGATTTCTTACCCTTGTGTCCACAGAACCCAGAGGGTGTCTAGTGCCTTGTTCTGGAGACAAGGGTGGAGAAGACACAGATGAATCTTTGGAGGCCTCTGCTCTCCTAACTCAGACCCTGCAGCCATCAAGGAACAAACACATCTGTGCATTTCAAGCACATGGCTTGTGACAAAACTATAAATAGGGCAAAGTTTCCTCTTCCATCTACAATTTCCCTATTTGTGCTTTTCTTCTTTTTCCTCCTATATCCCAGCAATAATTAGGCATACATTCTAAAAATCTAAGAAATCTCTTTTACATGCAGGTGTTGGCAACTTAAAACACTTCTTCTATTTCTCCCTTATTTCTACATGCACATTTTAGAACACTATTTGAAGATGACAATGTTTAACCTAAAAGAATCGGTGCTGACAGGTGGTGATCTGGGCAGCAAAGCAGAAACAGTAGGGTAGTATTTGGGATATTGTAGAGGGGGAGATCCCACTCCCACTTTCTTGTTGTTCCTTAATATACCACAAACAAAAAGGTGCAAAAGACACCAGCTCTTCTGGCTTGTTCTCATGCATCTGTCACCAAGCAGGTGCAAACTGCCTCATCCTGTCCCTGGGTTCCTATTATGAACACAGTGGCCTGACTCATGGTTCTGTCCCTTACAGGGGTTAGCACAGAAGCGAGTCACTCAGCTCCCTAAGCCATAGTGTCCTAATCTGTAAAGTGAGAACAATGATTCTTATTTTTGTGATACCTTTAGTAGGATTCAAGGAACTTGGTACAGAGCCTGAAAGAACTCTGCAAATGTTATTTTTTAAAAAATTTGTCCAGGACATTCTGAAAGTAGGCAAAGGACTTTTCCATCCCTACATGCTGGCTCTCATCCCTGCTGGCTGAGAAATCTGATAGCAGCTGAATCTCACACTCTTGGGTCTTTGATTGCTATTTCTAGCTGGGCACACCCCATTGATGAAATGGTAAGCTCTTTGAAGGCAGCAAAAGAAGCAGCACTTCTTCAGAGTGTCTCGAAGTGCCTGCAACTAGTTCTGAGCGTGCAGCAAACATTCACTGACACCTCTATGTTAAACTCAGCAAAATGCTGACTGAGCTTTTGTACCCACAATGTGGGTCATTGTGGCCAGCTCAGGGATGAGGGTGTAGAGAGGAGCCTGACATGAATGAGACAGGGAATGAACATTTGCACTATAAATGAAAAATCCCAGTGCTAGTGTGTCATGTTCATTCTTACTCTCCGTCATTCCCACTTTCCAGCGGAGGACACCGAGGTTCTCAGAGGAATAATTTACTCAAAGTTCCCAAGTAAGAACAGAAGTGAAGAGGGCAAAGCCCGATTTGCATGATTCCACGTCATTAACACCCATGCTCTCTCCCTCCTCACATCCCTCAGGATCCAGGACCCCAATATATCTCTGTTTGATTAAGTGAATAAACTGCTGTATCACAAGACGTATTATAATTTGTATTTTAATAGGAGCATGAAGTATCAGGGATGTGCCAATTAATAGAAAATAGCAACTCAAACTAAAGTGGCAAAAAACTGATATGCCCAGTAATGGGTTAATTGGCTATAAAGTCAGAGAATTAATTACAAAGAAAGGGGAGGGGCCTGGTCCCCACCTGCCTTCTTCTTTTTTTTTTTTTTTGTCTTTTTCCATGTCCGGCAACAGATCGCAACCCTCAGTGTCGCCCCCGTACCGGACTGGGACCAGCAACGGGACCGCAGCCCTCGGTGTGCGCCTCGCTCAGCCAGTGAGCGGGAACCGGTCTGTATGTGGGATCCGAACCCTAGGCGGGAGTGCCGCCGCGCTTCCCAAGCGGCGCACTATAGCAGTGCGCCACCGGGCCGGCCCCCCAACCTGCCTTCTAATATGGGAATCTCCTGTTCACTATGCAGCTCAGCCTGAATGTCTCATGATGGGGAGCTTTCTATATCACAAGTCATCCCGTTCCAGTGTGGATATTTCTTATTCTTAGAAAGGTTTTCTTTACTTTGGCCCCCAAACTACTGCCCTGGAAATGCTTAGTCTAAGTTTTGCCCTCAAAGGATTAACCAAATAAATTGGTTGGTGGACTGAAGGTCTGTAATCCCTAGGAGATTACTGTGAATTCCAGATACTTTTAGTATTTCCATTTCCTCCTCAGGCCATTGGAAAGTAGGGAGGTGCCTGTTTGGATAGGAGGAAATAGGCTTTGGTAGAATGCTGGGGTTGTGGGCAGAAGAAAGGAATAGCCACATCTCGTTTTGGCAGCCTTTGGTGTAAAGCATTAAAGAAATACAAAACATAGAGACAAAATAAGTACAAGACGAGATCTTTGCAAGCACTTAAACCAAACCATTTTCTGAAGTTCCCAGAAGAGAGAGAACTTGATTTTTTTTGGTTCATTTCCATTTTTGTTCTTTCTCAGGAACTTCTTGATTCCAGCTGGGCCAGGAAGGTGCATGGCCAAAATATCCAAAGAATGTCTCTTATTATAGGATGTTCAGCCCAATTTGCACAACCAGGAAGTTTTGATACTTCTGATAACGTTTGGCTATGACAGTCAGTGTTCAGGGTTAGCTTTGCCCTAGCCAAATTTGGAAATCTTGTTTGAGGAGAATGGGGGGGGGGGAGAGAGAGAGAGAGAGAGAGAGACTGGAAACCATTAGAAGTGGCAGGCTTAGACAAAATCAAAACTGAAGTTTTAATCAATATTCTAGAGTCATAGTGTAAGAAGCATTGCTTCTTTGCAGTAGTCACAGAGATTCTGCAGACTTATTCTGTCAAGATGGCACCTCTTGGTAGAATTCTCACTCCTAAGTCTAGTGCAGTGACAAGATCAGAGGCTGAGTCTTTTACGTCTTTGATTTCTTCCACAGGCTCTAGCACAGAGATGGGCTCATAACTCCAATAAGTCCCTGCATTCATCATTTCCACAGCATTAGGGAAAGGAAGACAGGGGACAAAACTGAACTATAAAGAGGAAATGGGAATGACTGCGGTTACTTCATCATTTCCCAAGTTAAAAGAGTGTCCTAGTGTACACCAGGGGATCACAGAACAGGGCCACTTTGGCAGAGAGTGGGAGCAGCCTGAATTTGAAGGTGTGGGCAGTGTCTGCAAGTCTGTCTAGGAGAATTCAAGCAGCTCATGGGTTCTGCATAGTGACATCTAACACTGAGATCTATCCATCTAGGACACTGCTTATTTCAGCAAAGCTTTCCAGGAATCCAGTTACTTCCAACTTTTGGGTATGACCTCATATTCCCAAGCTCTCACTGTCATCTTCCATTTAATCCTAGATTCTCCACTTACGAGCTGAGTGACTTAGTGGGGAAGCCATTGTGCTTCTCAGTTTCTCCAAGGTAGATAACAGTTCTTGCCTTGAAGACTGGCAAGATGACTGGTTGAAGGCACAGTGACTGGTGGCCCTTGGTAACGACTAGTTCCTTCCCCCATTCTCCTCTATCTGCTTTGGGATTCACTCTCTGGATCCATGCTCCTACAGGGCCTATTCATGTATGAATTTGTGTGAGTGTGTGTGTGTATGTGGTGGGGGGAAGAGAAAGGGAGGGTATGATCATGTTGGGGGAAAGTGAGGGGTACATGGTGCATTTTCTCATCTTATTCCTAGGCCCACCTTCTAAAAGCCTCCCAGCTCTTCCTCTCTAGCCATCAACATCTTCACTGGAGGCCCTGACAGGGTGAAAATTAACTACCAGTTTCTTCTAATTACTGCATGAGGTAATGAAGGGTACAGTTACATTTCTCCCTCTCTATGTTTCCACTTCAGGAGTAGCCTTTACCCCAAATTATCAGGCTCTGTGTGTGTATGTGTGTGCACGCATATGTGCATGTGCCTGATTGGGGGGAAAGGGTGTGTGAGTGACTTGCAGGCATAGGTTCTCAGATGAGGAATTCAGATTTTTGTTCTGTGCCTTCCTGGCCACCCTCTGCCTCGCCTTACACCCAGCCTGCACACAGATCCCCTCCCCTGACCCTATATTCTCCAGTGAGCTGATCTCATTATGGAAAATTTAGTTACAGCTGAAGTCTCCTTGTAACAAAGATTATGTCCAAGCCCAGAGTAATGGAACCTAGTCGATTTCATTAAAATAAAATTGGTCACAATGAATAATTCAATAGGATGATTTTGTTTCCTCATCTCCTCTTTGTAGATCGAAGCGCTAGTATTTATAATGATTTTTTAAAATTGGATTTTTGTTAAGGATGAGATAATTACCCATAATTCCTGACAGCCTCCCCCCTTCTTACAAGATTGGAATAATTGCCCCACAAAGCCTCTTTTCAAATGCTAAGACTGGGAAATTTTTTCCTTTTCTCACATTAGTAGCAATAAGCTTTGGGTGATTTTTTAAGCACAGCTGCTACCTCCACTCTTGTTCATGTGAGGTTCTGAATGCGTTTATCACTCCCTTGTTTGACTGATGTTTTTTAAACATTTCTAGGAACTGGATGCTAGTGTTGAATTTGGAATTCCTGGTTGTATTGGTGGCTTTTTTAAGCACAGCTGCTACCTCCACTCTTGTTCATGTGAGGTTCTGAATGCGTTTATCACACCCTTGTTTGACTGATGTTTCTTAAACATTTCTAGGAACTGGACGCTAGTGTTGAATTTGGAATTCCTGGTTGAATTGGTGGGGGTTGTATTGGTGGCCCCAGCCCTGCTGTTCCTGAAGCAGGTCATTCTATGTGACACAGAGGTGTTGTTCATTTGCATGGAGACATGTGTATGTATGTGTATGTGTGTATATCTGCAGTCAATTAAATACACATTTCCTGAGCTGAGCACCTGGTCTTATCTAGATTTTGTGCTTGAAGATGAGAGGACAAAGATGAATAGATCTCAAACCAGTTCTTGAAGAACTAATAGCTTATTGGGGAAGCCAGACATACAAATAGATACTTAGAGTTAAGCAGGATTAGCACAACCACACAGATGAGTTCACCAAGTGGAGAAGCGGCATGCGGGGAGGACCAACCCTAGTCATTCATTCATGCATTCGTTCATTCATTCACCCGGCTGGTAGGATTCATGAGAGGTATCGGGGATTCCCATGTTCTCACTTCTTCCCACTCTTTACAGGACATTAAAAAATACATGCAAATGAATAGATACAGGATCTGATAATGTAAGCATAAGCAAACACAAATGAAGCAATGGTCAAATAGATGCTATAACAAATAAATTAGCTGCTCCTGTCTTGAATCTCACTCAATGATTCTTCACTGGGCCCAGAAGAAGGTCATATCTCAAACTCATCTACAAGCCAGACCTTCTGCACTGAACCTGAATCAAAGAGGCAATGTTAGAGAGGAATGTGGGAATAATGGCTCATCTGCAAGGCCAGGAGGGGCTGGTCTCAGAAATGGCCAGTGGGCCAGGCAGTCAGAGCACTGAGTCATGTCTCTGGGAAATGAGAGTCTCAGAGGAAGGCAGGTGCTTGCTCAGCAGGATAATTGGAAAGGGAGCTCTAGGGACAGAATGGCCATCCCTTGAATCACATAAGCTCTGGTGGCCCCAAAACTCTCACTCTCTCAACTAAACTGACAGTTCCCTGGGGAAGAACGATGACACATAAATAGTGCATTAGGGAACCAAGGAATAAGTCACAGGTTCTTAGAACTGGGAAGGTCCTTAGAAATCATCAAGTTTGACTACTCTCTATTTTAAAAATGTGAAAAATGGGGACCAGAGAGGTGGGGAGACTAGTCCAAGGCCACACAGCAAATTCATGGTAGTGAGTGCTAATTCAAGGAGTACACAACTTGCCTCACCTCCCACCCAAAAAAGTGGGACTTTCCTAAATCAATTTGTTTTTATCCTGCTGAACTCCTGTGGTATATCCAAAATAGTATATCCCCCAATATGAATTGCAGTAGGTAGGAACCAGGAACAGTCATTACCCCCTCTACACTGATGTTGCCTGCCCTTAACGATTCCATATCTAATCCTTTACAAATGGTGCTCATGAGTCCCTAACATTATATTTGGCTAAAGATATGCTCAAGCAGCCACATCTAATGACACTGACTTTGAGGTGGGCAGCCTTGAGAGGCATAGCAGAGATTCAGAATGTCTGTGCGAAATGTTGCACATAGTAGGATCTTACCTGGGATGCTGCTGGCTGTCCAATGATGACCCAGCCTGGGCATTGCTGGTCCTGGTGGGATACTGAAGCATTGGATGCCCATTGATCCAGGAACCCCTGGGGCGTGTAGACTCCACAGTCCTTAATGCTAGTTTTTTGTTCGAACTCCTCACATACCCCATCACCATCATGGAAATAGCACCGGCTGGGCTCGTCTGTAGGAGAAGGATGTAGAAAGGGAGAAAATGGACAGATATTTTCTTTGGCTTCAGCCATCAGCAGCAGCTATGGAATCAGACACCTAATACTATCTGCACTGTCAAACCCATCATCATTGGTCACAATGGAATACTATTCAGCCTTAAAAAAGAAAAAAAAACAATCCTGTCATATGAAACAACATGAATAAAGCAGGAGGACATTATGCTAAGT
>NW_007728573.1:40754-50820 GCF_000696425.1 Galeopterus variegatus
TCCGGTACGGGGGCGACACTGAGGGTTGCGATCCATTGCCAGTCACGAAAAAAGACAAAAAAAAAAAAAATATGTTAACAGGATGGATCTCACCTGTTCTTTTCTTTGCCACACACACAAAAATTTTACAAACATTTCCACAGTCATTAACTCAAATGAGCCTCACAAAAACCCTGTGAGGATGGTATTATTATTTTAATTATTATAGTCCCTTGGTGTCCATGGGGAGATTGTTTCCAGGACCCCACATGGATTCCAAAATCTGAGGATGCTCCAGTCCCTTACATATAATGGCATAGTATTGCATGTGTTTTAATCTTCCAGATGAGGACACCGAAGTTCCACACAGCATTAATAACTTGCCCAAGGTCACACAGTGTGTTAATGACAGATTTACCTTGGTCTCAAACTCCGGATTTCACTTTCCAAGTTCTGGATACATTATCTGACACCACAGAACTTCACAGTTGCAAACGGGAATTTATTTAATTCCAAAGAGGATTTCAGTATTACATAAAGCATAAAGTGATATACAAGAGGCACTGGCTTCAGTCCAAGCTCTCAAACTAAATTGCTGTGTTGCTTTAGGCAAGCTTTTTTCCCTTTCTGGGCTCAATCATCAGAGCAGAGAAGGAGGTTACATTACTGGGACTCCTGTCTAATGTTCTCGGCTTCTGAGGACTTGTCAGATACCTTAGGAATTTCAGTTAAAGACCAAGTGAATAATTAAGCTCCCATGTAATTCAAACCACAGGAAGGATTCTACTTGGCATGTTTGCTGCAATGAGTCTCATTTATCGGCAATGATCAGGATCACAGAAAAACAGAGCCAGCCGCAGAATGTCTTCTAAGCAGGTATGATCTGTGTATGTTTCTTGGTATTTCAACACAGAACAATACAAGGAGAAACCTAGATGTGGCCATCTGAAAGAGGTCACCTTGTCCATGTTTTATTAACTCTGATGTTAGGTCTTCTTTGCTATTTTCCAACTTTTCTAGGCAAAGCTAAATATCCCCTCTTATGTAGGTCCCTATTTTATAAAGACCTCTACCTTAATTCTTATCATACTGTGCTATCATTATGTCTACATGTTGTAGCTCCTCTCTTTTCTAGGCAAAGCTAAATATCCCCTCTTATGTAGGTCCCTATTTTATAACGACCTCTACCTTAATTCTTATCATACTGTGCTATCATTATGTCTACATGTTGTAGCTCCTCTGAAAGATTCTGAGCTCCTCAAGATGTAGTCCCTACCCAGTGTCTTAGTGTCTTACCTTATAATTTATCATCTCAACTAGAGCACTTTGAGAATGACAGTGGTACTATTAAAAATTATGTCCTAATAGGCACATATACTGGGAAAATCTAAGTATTCCAGGCAAATCAGAACATACAGTAACACTAAAAACACTGCTTTATCTAGAACATCCTTCCCCTGTTTACTCCAAAATAATAGAGAGTAGCTCCGGAGAGAGTAATGAATTTAGGGCCCAAGCCCAGGGATTGATTTCTGTCCCTTATATTACCTATGTAACTTGGCACAACCAGTTTCTCTTGTTAGCCTCTGGCTCCCCAGCCCTAATGTACAAATGATATTCCCAGCCAAGACACCCTCTCAGGACAACCATAGAAGTCGCAAAGGAAGTAAGCATAAATGTGCTTTGTATATTCTTAAATAATCATCAAGAGAAAGAAAAAATAACCTACTTCTAAGGGGTTGATTTGTTCCTAAGTGGCTGAATTAAATCAGCTTGTGAAATCAGTACTCGCTTGAAACACTTTCAAGCAACATTCCCCTAACTAGAAAGAGCCCGGGTCAAGGAGAAATGAGACTCTGATTTCTATGATGCTGACTATCTAAAAATGGAGTCATTGAATTCAGGGGCAGCAGAATGTTGAGCCCCTTCCAAGCTCCGAAATCCCTTGTTTATTTCTGCAAACAGTTTACATAGTGAAATACCACCAAAAGAGCCAGAATAAATCAATTCATTATAATTCAATTATTTAAGGATGGGTCTGAGCCAGCTGAGAACTCCCGTGACCAGTAGCATGCCTGGCAGTTCAGCATGGAAAGAATACAAACTCAGCACTTCTCAGTAGCTCCAACCTCTTGGTGAATATGGCCAACTTACATATAATAAAACTTAAACCCAATCCAAGAGTCACCAGCCAGAAAGCTGGGCTTTCCTTTTTAGAAGCCCAATAAAAGGGATTGAAAAGAGCAAGGGTTTTGGCAATAGGCAAAGCTAGGTTCAAATCCTAATCCTGCCACACATAAACTGTGTATGACTTTTATAAAATAACCTAACCTCTCTAAACTTCATTATCCTCATATAGGAAAAAAAAATGGAGGTATAGGGTTTTGGCAATAGGCAAAGCTAGGTTCAAATCCTAATCCTGCCACACATAAACTGTGTATGACTTATATAAAATAACCTAACCTCTCTAAACTTCATTATCCTCATATAGGAAAAAAAAATGGAGGTACTAATATTTACCCAGTGTTGTTTCAGTGATTAACCTGAGATGGTATGTGCAAGGCCAGCTCCTTCACCCACTATATCTAATGGAAAACTGAAAGCTAGAAAAGGCAAGGCATCTGCTTCCAGGTCACAGAGAGAGGAGGTAGCAGAGCAAGAAGTCAAAGCTTGTCCTTTTTACACCTAGCAGAGAGATCTTCCACTATACACAGTGTCTACGTAATGATGAAAATGCATCCTTTTGAGGATATGATCATGGGGTTGTCTGACTCTTGGTACAATCTTCCTTCTTCTCCAATGGGAAGACAAATAGGGCAAGATTATAATAAAATTATATAAGATCTATTTTCTAAGATGGTTTAATTTATTTCCTTAGCAAAGAGACCTCTCAGAGTGGCAGGACTTGGGGCTCGAGCTGAGTTTTCATGAAGGCTAATTTCTTCCTGACTCTTGAAGCCCGTGATAAATCTGTCTGCTTGGAACCAACAGAACCCAAGAATGGAGGAGGTAGAGACAGACGTAGATAGGTGGATAGGCAGATAGATAATATACAGATAGAAAGGTAGAGACAGAGTTAAAAGAGAGAGAAGAGATAGAGTGGAAAGAAAGAGCTATGCCTGGTTTGTTCTCCAACATTCTGCTGACAAAGCTATTGAGTCCCTTTTAAAAATAACATCCTTGGACTCTGCTATTCAGTTTCTCTTGCTACTAGTGTCCCGGGGGCCTTTCAGCTACATCTGCCAGTCTGCGTCTGGGGAATTTCCTCTACCTCCCTATTCCCTCTGCCCCAAGCACTGAAGAGAACAGGGTAAGGAACGGAATACAAATGTGTGGCCAGGAAAAACAAAGACAGCAGCAACAAAACAATGAAACAAAACTGGCCTTCTCGTTTTCATCACATCAATTTACTCAGTGCTCCTTGAATGCTTTATGCTGGGCACTGAGCATGTCGTCGTGAAAAGAGTTTGAAGTCAATACCAAGGTCAAATGATCACCCTGCCACCCTGCCTTCCATGTAGTAACTAGGTTGCATTGATAATACTATATTCCATTGGGAGGGGTATTGTGAAGATTACACACACACGCACACACACACACAACCTGAAAATCTAACAGACTTTCAACAAATTTTTGCTGAATGAATAAAATCTGGCATCCCTGATGCACACCCTCTTGACTAATTATAGTTTAGACTCTGTACCCTTTGAAAACTTTCTTTAGACCATGTCTTAGGTTGAAGAAAAAGGAGCTGAGACACCAATGGTGACTGGCTTACAGTGAGACTGCACTGGGTAGTCTGATGGGTACATCTTCCCTAGCATAAGGGAATTCCTTATTTTGATTCATTCCCTTTCATGTGGTGACACATATAGAAATTGCTTTATCCAGCTAGGAGACTTGATATGGGTGGGGCAGCATTAGCCAAGTCTATCGTCCCCAGTTGAACTTTCATATGACAGAAACTTTCTTTTCCTTTGAAAGAAATGAGCTGAGTCCCAAGAGTCCACGGCAGATGGACTCTATAAGTGGACAGACGTAGGTGATGGTGCCCCTTATTGACTTAATTTTCAATCTGTACCTGTCTGGAGCATCAGATGAGATGTCATGCTCCTGCATTCCTGAGGCACATCCAGAGGACACTATTTGGGATAGGTAGAGATTATTATGTGAATACTCTATAAGTGGACAGACGTGGGTGATGGTGCCCCTTATTGACTTAATTTTCAATCTGTACCTGTCTGGAGCATCAGATGAGATGTCATGCCCCTGCATTCCTGAGGCACATCCAGAGGACACTATTTGGGATAGGTAGAGATTATTATGTGAACTGGAAAGCTTGGAAAGCCAAGTCTTAGGGAAGTGAGGTGAGTTTACCTTAAAGCACAAACAAAGGCTGAGGTTAGAGCTATTGTTAAGAGTTTTTATCCTCAAAGTCAGAAACCCTGAATTCAAGCTCTTTATCTATCCCTGATTACTGGTTAATCTTGGACACAGTATTTCACCTCCTAGTGCCTCCTTCAGTTTTCCCATTTACAAAGTAAAAACAATATCTTTTAGACTTTCTCAATAAGGTGTTGGGAATAAACAAATAGCATAATTGACTTAGAGATGGGAAAATAGTAGAGGTCTTAAAGACACAGGGTTTATTCTTAACGATGATGATACTGAGATGAGAGAGGGATTGCAGGAATTGTCTTAATTAGAAATTCTACTTTTATTTACACAGCCCTAGATACTAAGAAAACTTCAAGGACAGAAATGATCAAAAAGAATGGATGGGCTATATAAATATAAATGAGAAGGCAGAAAGTAAACAAAAGAAAATTTTTTTAAAAAAGAACCCAGAGAAAAGAATGCATTTACTTATATTGGAACTATTTCAATACAGTTGGGGGACATGAACTTAGCTTGATTAGAAACTTTGACCGGTAATTTATGACATCACTGGAATCTCTCAGGTGAATGAATGAAAGAAATAGCTAAAGAGCTCATAGGCTGGGAAAGGGAGGAGAAAATTAGACTACTCATGTCTTCTCAGTACAAGATTTTAGGGATAAATGTTTAGATGATGGAGAAGCTAACTACCCTAATGTAATTATTATACAATGTATACATATATTGAAACATCAGACTGTACCCCATAAACATGTACAATTAAAAAAAGAAAAAGGTCTTAGGGATGGTCTCCACAAGGAAACTTGCCTTCACACTGAATCTCACCAGTTTAAGGACTTTGGCTAGATGGTCATGAGTTATAGGTTACTGCAAAAAATAACTTACTCCAATATGTTTTTCAAACAAAGCCTGAGATAATGTATATTCTTCAGGATAGTGGCATACTTTATGGAATTTTGGCTATAAATATTCTACCCAAAATGTAAATCTTACCACGCCCCTTCTTTGCATATAATTCTCTGATAGATCACCACAGCTTATAGAAGAAGATAATTTTCCTTAGTTTGGAATACAAGACTCTCCACAAACTGACCGCTTCCTGCAGTTTTCCAAACCAGCCATTCCATTTTATTCCTCCATGCCCTCACATGGGTTCTTTTCTCTGCCTGGAATTTTCTATTTTGTATCTTGCCAACTCCCACTGGTTCTTCAAGATTCAGCTGAAGTGTCTTACTTTAGCATGTGTTCCCTATCATTCATCTGCTCACTCTCCCTGACTCCCATCCTAGCTGGGTTAAATGTCTTTCCTCTGTGTTCCCACAATTCCCAGATTTCTTCCACCATAGCTTCTTCACTGTCTGTTTGTGGATCAGTCTCCCTTACTAGGCAGAGAGGATTTCTGGGAAAAAACAATTGTGGAGTCTTTCATATCTGTATTTCCAATTTATAGCATAGTACCCAGAGTTAAGACATACAAATACATGGCTGAGGAATATAGGAATGGATGGATGACAAATGAAAGTTAACAAACGCCCTACATTTGTTTATTACCAGGTTATGCATAGTCTAAACCAACCAGGTGCACATTACCGGCCATACAATGACAGTATTGCAAACCAGATATCATCTAAACAGAGGTACTTTCTTCTAGTAGAATGTTATACTTTGCCTGAAAGATTTACTAGCTTCACTTCAAAATTTCTTCAAACCTTGGGATTGCAGTTGTTCTTAAACAACCCCTGAAGGGCTTGCCTCTCAAACAATTNGACAGAAACTTTCTTTTCCTTTGAAAGAAATGAGCTGAGTCCCAAGAGTCCACGGCAGATGGACTCTATAAGTGGACAGACGTAGGTGATGGTGCCCCTTATTGACTTAATTTTCAATCTGTACCTGTCTGGAGCATCAGATGAGATGTCATGCTCCTGCATTCCTGAGGCACATCCAGAGGACACTATTTGGGATAGGTAGAGATTATTATGTGAACTGGAAAGCTTGGAAAGCCAAGTCTTAGGGAAGTGAGGTGAGTTTACCTTAAAGCACAAACAAAGGCTGAGGTTAGAGCTATTGTTAAGAGTTTTTATCCTCAAAGTCAGAAACCCTGAATTCAAGCTCTTTATCTATCCCTGATTACTGGTTAATCTTGGACACAGTATTTCACCTCCTAGTGCCTCCTTCAGTTTTCCCATTTACAAAGTAAAAACAATATCTTTTAGACTTTCTCAATAAGGTGTTGGGAATAAACAAATAGCATAATTGACTTAGAGATGGGAAAATAGTAGAGGTCTTAAAGACACAGGGTTTATTCTTAACGATGATGATACTGAGATGAGAGAGGGATTGCAGGAATTGTCTTAATTAGAAATTCTACTTTTATTTACACAGCCCTAGATACTAAGAAAACTTCAAGGACAGAAATGATCAAAAAGAATGGATGGGCTATATAAATATAAATGAGAAGGCAGAAAGTAAACAAAAGAAAATTTTTTTAAAAAAGAACCCAGAGAAAAGAATGCATTTACTTATATTGGAACTATTTCAATACAGTTGGGGGACATGAACTTAGCTTGATTAGAAACTTTGACCGGTAATTTATGACATCACTGGAATCTCTCAGGTGAATGAATGAAAGAAATAGCTAAAGAGCTCATAGGCTGGGAAAGGGAGGAGAAAATTAGACTACTCATGTCTTCTCAGTACAAGATTTTAGGGATAAATGTTTAGATGATGGAGAAGCTAACTACCCTAATGTAATTATTATACAATGTATACATATATTGAAACATCAGACTGTACCCCATAAACATGTACAATTAAAAAAAGAAAAAGGTCTTAGGGATGGTCTCCACAAGGAAACTTGCCTTCACACTGAATCTCACCAGTTTAAGGACTTTGGCTAGATGGTCATGAGTTATAGGTTACTGCAAAAAATAACTTACTCCAATATGTTTTTCAAACAAAGCCTGAGATAATGTATATTCTTCAGGATAGTGGCATACTTTATGGAATTTTGGCTATAAATATTCTACCCAAAATGTAAATCTTACCACGCCCCTTCTTTGCATATAATTCTCTGATAGATCACCACAGCTTATAGAAGAAGATAATTTTCCTTAGTTTGGAATACAAGACTCTCCACAAACTGACCGCTTCCTGCAGTTTTCCAAACCAGCCATTCCATTTTATTCCTCCATGCCCTCACATGGGTTCTTTTCTCTGCCTGGAATTTTCTATTTTGTATCTTGCCAACTCCCACTGGTTCTTCAAGATTCAGCTGAAGTGTCTTACTTTAGCATGTGTTCCCTATCATTCATCTGCTCACTCTCCCTGACTCCCATCCTAGCTGGGTTAAATGTCTTTCCTCTGTGTTCCCACAATTCCCAGATTTCTTCCACCATAGCTTCTTCACTGTCTGTTTGTGGATCAGTCTCCCTTACTAGGCAGAGAGGATTTCTGGGAAAAAACAATTGTGGAGTCTTTCATATCTGTATTTCCAATTTATAGCATAGTACCCAGAGTTAAGACGTACAAATACATGGCTGAGGAATATAGGAATGGATGGATGACAAATGAAAGTTAACAAACGCCCTACATTTGTTTATTACCAGGTTATGCATAGTCTAAACCAACCAGGTGCACATTACCGGCCATACAATGACAGTATTGCAAACCAGATATCATCTAAACAGAGGTACTTTCTTCTAGTAGAATGTTATACTTTGCCTGAAAGATTTACTAGCTTCACTTCAAAATTTCTTCAAACCTTGGGATTGCAGTTGTTCTTAAACAACCCCTGAAGGGCTTGCCTCTCAAACAATTTCATAATCCCGTAAGCTGGGATTAAAACCCCACTAATTCATTTGCAATCATTTTAGCAATAAATGAGCAATAGATAAGAGGTGCCAAAGCTTTCTGAAGATTTCAGGGTGTGAGAGAATATTATCATCCCCAGCTAAAATATCTTCTAACCCTTAGACAGGAACTGGAGAAGGCTATCAGTTTATTTAATCAATATTTACTGAAAATCTGCTTGTTGTCTGTGCTGGTGCTGTGAATAAATTGGTGAATTAGATTGGGCCGCTGTCCTACAGGGCAAATCAATACTGTTTGGGAAAATGGGAGAAAACTTCCTTGAAAAGATAGTTTAAGGGAAATATCTTGAAGGATGAAAGTAATTTGAGCATATGGAGGGAAGGGTATGAATGAAAAACGAGCCTCAACCAATATTTGAGTAAGGAAGTGCAGTGGACCCTGGAACTGATAAATTGAAAAGCTGATCTGAGGCCAGATAAAAGAAGGGTTGCAATGTCAGGTTAAATAATTTAAATTTTATCCCTTAGGAATGGGAAAACTTTGAAGAGTTTTCTGAGCAGGAAAGTCATATTGCACCTGTACCTTTCTTACTCTTAGAGGCAATGAGGTGTAAGACTTGATTTTGCTTAGCAGATGTGCCATTTACTACTTATTTGACTTTGGGCAAATTGCTAAGAATTCTAAGCCTTGGTTTCCTCCTCTGAACAATTGCTGAAGGATTGAATGTTTATAGTGCTCAAGTCACTGAAAAATAAAGGTAATTATATAAAACCAAAAATATTTACTTAGCTGTGTCCGTGTGCAAAGTACTATGATAAACTCTAGGCATAGAGTGGTAAATAAAATATCCATAACTTCTTCCTTCATGGACTTACAATATCATGGTAAATGCAGGTAAGCATATAGTACCTAACAGATGGTCAATAAATGGTTTGATGATGATCTTGGAGCTGAAAGCAATTAATTCATTTTACCTATGGAAAAGCGGAGACTCATAAGGTTGAACTCCTTTGCTGAAGACTTTATAGGAAATTTCTGGCAGAAACAAGATTAGAATGTTGGTTCTTGACCTTGAACTCTGATGGCCTTTCTACTTCACCACACCACTTTATCAGACCCAATTTTCAGTCTATAAATTTGGGAACAAAATAGTTCGCTAACTTTAAGCAAGTTTCAATGTTACTTTTGGGATTCTCTGATTTCACTTTTCATAGCATCTTTTGGTAAGGGCTAAATATAACTAGTATGAGAAGCTATTGAGGTTAGCAAGCTTATAGCCCATTGAGAAGGGGGAAAAATCTCAAAAAACTATCCACTGGTGGGGAAATGAGAGTTTTCAGTTATCGGAGATAGACTTGATTTAGGGCTCAAGGAGAAAGCAAAGAATTTGAATGCACGCGATTCTGAGATGGCTTACCTTCCAAAGGATGGGTGAATTTGCCTGTCTTACCAAATTTCCTGTTTATGAAGAAAGCCAGCTTTTGAGAAATTAGCACAAGTTTCTATTTCCAGCTGAGGGAACAGTGATTGGCATTATGATATTCTCTTTTAGTCCAATGATTACTATTTTCTTCTATTTTTTTAAAGACCAGAAAAAAATAGTATTTTTAAAGTTCAGCTATTTGTTTAGGAATGGGTCCAATTATGACAAGCTTCATGTCACATAACAATTTATCCAAACAACAACAACAAAAGGATGAAAAAACACACAATCTTTGTATCCAAATAATAGCTTCTTGGAACAGATGGAANGGCTATATTGGTGTATATGGGGTACTTCAAGAAGTTCATGGAAAAATAAAATGAAAAGATAATACACATCTTGGGCCGGCCCGGTGGCGCACTGGAGAGTGCGCCGCTTGGGAGCGTGGCGGCGCTC
>NW_007728573.1:51820-55192 GCF_000696425.1 Galeopterus variegatus
CAGTAAAAAAGACAAAAAGGAAAAAAAAAAAAAGATAATACACATCTTTCCATGAACTTCTTGAAGTGCCTTCATATTTCCTCTGGAAGAGAAATATCTTGACTTTAATTTCCCTGTCTTTCAAAGGATTCATGTTAAACCCACACTGCTGACCTCATTTAATTCTATTCAAATCAGGGTTTGTTCTTAACCTCCTCAACCAGATCAGCTTGCCCAGAGTACAAAAGACAGGGTGGTGAAGGCTCCTAAAGAACCAAGAATCCACTAACAAGCTTCAGATGCTGATGAGGTCTACTGAATCTGAGGAGCTTAAGTTGGTTTCTGGTTCCTTCAGGGGTTGGCCACTTACCAGCATGGGCCAGAAATTCCTCCCTGTGTTTCACTGTGACAGCAGGCATCATCAAACTAACTAAAAGCACTAGAAAAGAACAGTACTCCTGGCTGTAGACTTACATTATCACTCTAACTCCACACTGGGGCCCTCATGGAGAGCATGGCCACATCCTCTATCTACTTAGCCCTTACAACATTCTCATGACTGGCTTTGGGGCTTCCCTATTCCAATCCCTTCTTGCAAATCTTATAATCTAATCTAAAATGCAGACCTTACATTGTACTATTTAGTTGATTCCTACAAAATTTGAACTTCCTCATCTAGCTTTTTTTTTTTTTTTTTCTTTTTTTGTGACCGGGAAGGGGGTTGCAACCCTTGGCTTGGTGTCGCCCACACCGCACTCAGCCAGTGAGTGCACTGGCCATCCTTATATAAGATCCAAACCCGTGGCAGGACCGTCACTGCGCTCCCAGCGCCACACTCTCCCGAGTGAGCCACGGGGTCGGCCCTTTCAAGTCCTTTTCTAATCTAGCTCTAACTTTCCTATTTATCCTCAGGACCAACCACACCTCCACCCTATGCAGACAGCTCTTCCCCAGGCCTCACACCTCAGAACATCTGCCCTTACTTAGCCTGAAAGGCTGGCCCTTGCCTTGGAGGATTCCATCAAGATTCAAGTCTAGTGTCTTAGGCTTCTGATGCCTCATCTGTTACTCTCCAACATCTCTACTTGTCTGGCAAAAAAGAAGTCCCTCTATTTCCTGCATCAAAATTCTCTCCTTTTAAACCAGCAAAACAGGATATACAGACTATCTAAAATTTAGAAAAATTTTTTGAATAATACTGTTTTTAAATTTTAAAAAAATTAAAACTTCTCTTCATTCCATATCTCCTTAATACTTTCTCCTACCTCTCATTTCTCTTTCTATAATTTATAGTAAAAATTATTGAGTTATCTAACTTATGTCATCTACTCTCTCTCCTACAGTTCACTCCTCAATTCCCTCTAACTTTTATACTCACCACTCCCTTAAAATCAATCTCTTTAAGGTCACCATTAACATCAATGTTGCTAAAACTAACTATAACATCAAAATCCTCATCACGCTAGACTGCCTTGAGCATACTGAGAAGCAGCCCTTTCTCTTGAAATGCTCTCTCTCTTGGATTTGATGGCACCATATCATCCTAGTCCCTTCTGGCTTTTTCTACAGAGACTGATTTGCTGTCTTTTACCTCCTAACTCTACAATAAGTGCTGCCAGTCTTCATGGTTAGGTCTGGGACTCCCTTTTCTCCTCTCTATACCCTCCCACCCAGTCCCAGATTTTAAATAGAAATTATAAAACATCTATGTGTCAGTGACTCGAATACTTATGGCTTTAGAAATCACCTCTTCTCTGTGTTCCAACTGCCTACATGGCATCTCTACTATATATCTATTTTAAATCATCACAAAATCAACATGTCTTAACCAAAAATATTGGTTTCTCCTCACATTTCCTTTTTCTCCACCTTAGTGGATGACAACAGCATTATCCAACAATGGCCAAACCAAAACCTTCTCAGGCATCT
The DNA here is from genome assembly GCF_000696425.1 of Galeopterus variegatus. NCBI lineage: Eukaryota > Metazoa > Chordata > Mammalia > Dermoptera > Cynocephalidae > Galeopterus > Galeopterus variegatus. The sequence goes on from NW_007728573.1 coordinate 53,729, forward strand.
CTTCTATTTTTTTAAGCCCACCCCTCAACACCACACATAAAGTCTATCAGCACATCCTGTAGGCATTTTTGCCCCAAGATATTCCAAATAGATTCACTATGGTCCATCACTACTACCCTAATCCAAACCACCATCAGTAGTGCACATGATCACTTAACCAATCTTTCTGCTTCTTTTATGTCTGCTTCCCAACCATCCTTCTTCTGGAACATAGCTATAGTGCTCTTCTAAAAACATAAACTACACCATGCCAACCCCTACCCAAATCTCTTCAGTGTCTTCCCATCTCATATGGAACAAAATCCAAAGTCTGTATCACGCCTAGCAGTCCCTACTTTATCTGGCCGTCTCCTGGTGCTGTCCGCCTTGCTCACTATCACTCATTCATTCACTCATTCATCCAAACAGGCATCTATCCAGCAAGTGTCTATTCCTTAATTAAACCCAACTTATTATTGCTCCAGGAACTTGAACTTGATGTTCACATTCCCTGGAATACTTTTTTCCTGGGTTTTCTCATGATTTACTCATTATTTAGGGGTTAGTTCAAATATTACTGCCTCAAATAACAAAGCTGTCTACCTGCAGGAAGCTCACATTTTATTCCTCCATCCCATTAGACAGTAGCATTCCAACTTGTTTTATTCCCTTCACAGTCTCATTCACTATCCAACAATAAAATTTTATTTATTATTGTTCTCTGCCTCTATGGAGGTTTCACAGAAACATGTTTTAAGTGCATCTTTTTCTTTAGGATCAAGAAAAGTGCCTGGCCATATTATGTGCTTGATCTTTAAGAATAAATGAAGAAGTAAATGAATTATGTACAGCTCTTGGATTCTGAGATATTTCTAGGCTGGCTCTAGTCTTCCTTATATTTATATCTTTAATACTTAAGACAATGTCAACCCTAAAGCAGGTACTTAGTAAATGATGAATTAAAAAAGCTCTTTTGGAGTTTTAGACTTTCTGTTATTTATTGTGTTAAAGATATCTCAAACCTGACTTGAATATAAACTGTTCCATAATATTTTTTTTCTGTGAGACATCATGCCTCACCATCTGTCCTAAATGTTGTTTTATTTTCTATATTAACTGAATTTGAAAAGAAATGGAATATCTGGATAGAAAAGGTGGTGCATAACAGACTGAAATTTAATAAAGAGATTTGACAGTCTTACGAGTTAGAATTGGAAGATGGATTTACATCACCTGAATTTAGTAAGCTTATTTGAATGGCCTAAAAAGATGATCAGCAAAGATAGTAATCCTAATAAATAATGATACATCTAATAAAGCAGAATGTTCAAAGTCCTAAATAATTTTCAGCCAGGTCTTTTTTACATTCCAATGATATCTCACGATATGGAAGAAGAGGTAAGATTCAGCACCAAATGAATTACACAGTGGCCAAGAAGAAATAGGCAGGCAGTCTATGCACAAACAGGAGGAAGAGTGATCCCT
>NW_007728573.1:56059-85432 GCF_000696425.1 Galeopterus variegatus
AAAAAAGGCTGATAAAAGAAGCAGACTACAAAATGGAGTGTCAGTGGTTCTAATGTGATTTCATCTCCATACCAAAGAAAAAAAGAAAGAAGAGACACTTTTTCAAAATGCACAGCCTGTACAGTAATGAACAAGGGAGTAGAGGGAACTGGAGATCAGAATAGATGCCTGACAACCTACTCCGTGACTCTGGACAAGTTACTTTCCCTCTCTGGATTGCAGTTTCCTTTTTTTTGTAGAATATCCCCTTCAATTGTATCACTCTAAAATGTATTTGGTTTTTTACTTTTTTCCTGTTAATCATTAAACAAGTTTTTCAGTTAAGATGGGGAGAGATGATCAGGAAAATGAAGACTGAAAAGGTTGTGGATGATGAACGCATTCTGGAAAACACAGAAGAGGACTATGATGAAAAGCAGATGGAATGAAAGACCAGAAATCAAAATTTGAACCCCAACTCTGTCACTAATGTTATCTTTGGTACTGGGTAATGTACATCATCATTCTGAGTCTCACACTTTATGCCCATTAAAAAAATGACAATATCACTTTTTCTACCCATTTTGGGAAGTGGGNACACTTTATGCCCATTAAAAAAATGACAATATCACTTTTTCTACCCATTTTGGGAAGTGGGTTGTAATGATCAGGTAAAATAATACCACAGCAAATACTCAAACATGTCAAAAACTATAAACAGTGCTGTGCTCACATTTTATTATTATAGATACAATCTAGAACTCATTTCCCGGATCTTCAAATGGTCTTTCCGATTATTTGTTTACATCTTGGCTTAACCATCACCTGCCCAGTGAGGACTTTTCTAACCATGCTATAGAAAAATAGTTCCCACCTCTACTCTAGCCTCAGTCTACCCCACTAGTCTATTTTATTCCCTTCATAGCATTATCTTGCTTCTTGTTTACTTGAAACATTTACTTGTTGCAAATGTCTACTTGATCATCCTATTCTTTCTAAAACAGAATGGTAGCTCCATGAGAGCAGAAACATAAGCTGCTTTGTCCCTTGCTGCATTCAGATTCCAATACCTAGAAGACACACAGCAATATTTGCTGAGTGAATGAATAAAGATTTAGCACTGTGAGGGTCTTTAGAACACCTAGACCACATACTTTGTTTTGCAAATGCGGCAACTTAGCTTCAGAAAGGTTAAGTAACCCACTGAACACTGCATAATTAATTGTTAGAAGCTAAGGGTTCTCACTGGCTAATGAAGGCTTATTACATAAATACAGGGAACATGTAATTGTCAAATAGAAATTAGCCTGTGAGAAATGCATGTAGGTGAGCACTAAGCAAAACAATGCATGCAAATGAAATCAGTATATACATACACGTGCATCTGTTCAATCCAGTAAAACAAGCAGCTCATCATTCTGTTAAGGTTCCAGCAAGGTTCTATCAAGATTCCAGCCAAGAGACACTTTTGGACAAGTGAATGCTATGCCTATCAATGGGCCAAGGACTCAAGGATGAGTCAAGGCACCACATGAAAACCAAGCCAGTTATCCCAATCTGGCACAGCTGGTTGTGATAAGGTGACTGCAGTGATCTGGTTTCTTGGTGGGGTTCCCATGTGGAAATCAAGGATGAGTCAAGGCACCACATGAAAACCAAGCCAGTTATCCCAATCTGGCACAGCTGGTCGTGATAAGGTGACTGCAGTGATCTGGTTTCTTGGTGGGGTTCCCGGGTGGAAACCCCATGTGGAAATCAGAGTGTCAAAACGGATCCATCCCACCCTGAGCCCTGATTGGTCTGAACTGCCTCAAAGACCATCCTCCTGCCATATGGTTCAGATAAGTCAAAAAAGAATTAGGCATTCAAGCCACAGTGTCTTCCGCCTCCAAGCTGGTGAGGCACACTGAAGAGCTCTAAAGAGCAGAAGCCGGACAGTGGGCAGGACAGCACTTGGGTAAGTTTTCTTTCTCTGAAGTGATGGGTGGGGTTACTCTTCAGCCTTTGGAATAGGATTTTATGTTAATTTGAATCTTTATGCTCTTTGATTTGTACTGTTTAGTTGTATTTTGTTCTTAAAGAAATGTGTGTCTTTTCCCCCTCCTCATTAGGAAAAAAGATGGGAAGTAAGGGTGAAAGGAAGGGAGAGAGGGAGTTAGAGAAGGAAAGTGGTCCTAAATCTTAAGAGTTAACCTGGAACATTTGAAAATATCAATCAAAACTACTGCTCTTTTTAATCAGAGATGATGTATTACCATAACTATTCACGTTCAAAAATGTTCCAGGGAGCAGTGATCACTCTGAAGTCAGTTTCTACAAACTGGAAGAGGAGGTATTTGCCCAAACAAAAGCACAGAGTTGCAGATTATCCTCCTGGCTGCAGATTCCAGAAATTCAGAGAAGTACAGAGTCTGTAGAGTCCAGAGAAGTCCCCTCTGGTCCCAGCTGGACCAACCACGGTGAAACAGAACTATTCTGGAGAACCGATGAGCTAGAACATCGTCAGACAATGGGACCCTGGATAGGCACCATCCACTAAGCAATGCTCACGTAAGCATGGAGATGTGTAACCTGAGGAAGAGAAGGCTCAGGTGGGACACAGTTGAAAACTCTTCTAACAAACTACAGGTGGTTTGGAAATGAAACCGGATGCCTCAGAAGATAACCAGTTATTTAGTCAGCATTTTCCGACAGAGGCTTGTTGATGATTGACAAGGCATAGTAAGGCATAATCTGGTCCCTGCCTGCCTGGGCAGCCTTCTCTCTTCTCTAATGGCTGCTAGTCTAAGCTACAGACAAACTGAAATTATGGCTGCTCCTTCAATGTACCATGTTCCCTCTCACCTCCCCAGCCCTGCAGAGGCTTTCTCCAGATTCCCAGCACCGCTTTTCCTAGGACTAGTCCCCACTCACCCCTTACTCATAGTTTAATCAGGCACTCATTCTGGAAAACCTCTGCCAGTTCACCACCAGAAGGGCTAGTTGCCTTTCTCTGTACCTTCCTAGAACATCATCTACTTTCCCAATTAAAATCACATTTAGTACATCTATTAAATGCATAATTGGGTGACGTGCTACATGCGAGGTGCTTTGTTAAATGTTTCAAACATGTAACATCATTTAATCCTCGAACAGCCCTATGTGTTTGGTTCTATTATTATCCCCATTTTACAGACAAGGAGACAGATGTTTAAAGAGATGAAGCCATTGCCTAAGGTTTCACAAATTGCAGAATAAGGAGTCAAATCTAGACTAGTTTGATGCCCAAATCCACACTCGTCCCTCCACCCACGCTGCACGTTCATGTCTCTGGTATGGATGGAGATACAGAGGAGGATTTAAATGAGAGGGGCTGATCTGATTCTCTCTGATATACTCTGTGGTTTTCTGCTACTTGGGGGCTCAGGGATCTGATGGAGCTGCTGTCACATCCCTCTCTCCACTAATTAGCGGGGTGTCAATGACCAGCCTACTTCAGGCCTGTGTTGCCGTTTCCTCTTTGGCAAATTGGTGAGATAATGACTATCTTCCCAGATCTCAGGTGGATAAAATAAGCAGCTCTATAGAAAGCACCTAACACCACATCTAGCGTTTAAAAAAAAAAAAAAGATTTTGTAAAAGACCAGGAGTCTGTCTTTTCCTAAGGAAAGTGATCTGTCTCTGCTACTTTGTGCCATAGTTAAATTGCACGGGCTCGATAACTTATGTTTTGGTTAAATGTTTTTAATTTTTTAAAAGTAGAATCTGAGTTTTTGTTGGCAAGTGATTGAACACTTTGGGCCCAGCCTCCGGGCCCACAGTCCATTAGGGAATTTACGAGGCGAGATGGGGACCTTCAGCTCAAGCACTCCCTTCAGACACAGTACTTACAAAGCCATCAATTTCCTTAACAAAGAGCGTTGGCTTAAATGCCCCTTAAAGCAGTGTTATTTACACAGTCATCCACTACCTTTTGAATTCCCTTCCTGGGGGGTGGCATACCTGCAGTTCTTTCCAGCTACTAGTTAATTAGGTTCCCTCCCCAAAAGATAGCCAGAGGCAGACTGGGACTTAGTATACAAAAGCAGCTCAATATTGGATTCTCAGAGAGTTCTACGGGGTGATCTAAGTAACCACAAAAATCACTCGTTCTGCCCACCATCTTCTAAAGTTCTACAGCATTTGGACCTTACCAAAGAGTTATGACCACTGTCATACAGAGATAGAGAAGGATAGTTACCATTTAAGCCTGAGTCTACTTTACACAATGGTAAAATGAGGCTCAAAAGAGAATTAATGGCAAACACTTATCTAGTACTTTCTAGCTCCGTGGCATATCCATAGAGTGACAGTGCTTCTTTGTAGATGAGGAAGCTAAAGTAGTCCCCACTCCATTTGTGGCAGAGCTAGGATTTGGGCACAACCCCCCAGCTCCAGAGTCTGAGCATGAAACTGCCACACTATGACTAAACTGAGATAACCTGCCCTGAGGGGACAGCTAGAAGGTGGGAAGTCTCCATTCAAACTGAGGTTTGTCTGACTCTAAAGACCAATGAAGCTCTACTACACTTTGTTGCCAGAAAAATAAAACTATCTCCTAAGAAATATATTCTTCTTTCACTCTATTTTATATTTACTAAGCCACAAATTATTTGCCAGGTCCTGGACTAAATCCTGGCAAGTCCTATGAATTAAAGTGGGTCTCAGCACCCCTGGAACTCAGGTTCTACTGAGAGGGGAGATGTGTAAGTTATGATCACACAGTATTTTGCTCTGGGGAACACAGAGGAGGGACACCCAACCCAATCTTACCCAGATTTGAGAAGACTTCCCTTAGGAGGTAATACCCAGACTGGATCGCTCAGAGGAGGAATGAGTGGTGGGAAGCACATTCCAGGCAGGGGGACACTGTGAGCAAATGAAAGGAAGCTAGACACAAGGTAGCAGGTGCAAAGCACTGAAGATGTTAGAGTATAAAATGTAAATGACGGAGTCTTGACTTTGCAGGCCTTGAATGCCAAGGTCAGCAATTTAGATTTATCTGGGGCAATGGAGAGCTACCCGATGCTTTCAAGTGGAGAGTGACAGATGATATTTGCATCTTTGGAAGCTTGTTTTCACTATATTGGAGGATAGATTGGGGCAAGCAAAGACAGCGAACCAGGAACCTGTTACAGTTCTCTTGCAGTACTCTAGGCAGGAGCTGAAGGGGGCCTCTGGTAGAGCAACGAAAGTTGGAGAGACTAATTTGGAGGAAAAAAGAAAAAAAAAGTAAAAGTAAAATGGAAAGAATGGCAATTGTTTGGATGCGGGAAATGACAGAGGGAAGAGTTATGGATGTTTCCCAGGCATCTAGTTTAAATGTCTGGTTGGTTAGTGGCGCCACCAGTTGAAATTGGGAAAAATAGTTGCAGCAGGTTTGGGAAGAAAAATGATAAGCTTCATGTCAGATGTGTTAAATTTGAACATCCGTGGGGCATCCAAGGAGAACAATTAGATATACAAGTCTGTAGGTCCAAGAGAAAGGCCCAGGCCGAAGACAGAGATATTGGAGTCTTCGATTTTGAGTAATGGGCCCAGGGAGACAGTATAGAATCAGAGGTGGGCCCATTATGCAACTTTGGAAAGTGCTGATATTTAAGTGGTGGACAAGAGAAGGAGGTCAGCATAAGGATGATCAGAGAGGTTAAGGAAAACTGGAACAGGGTAACATGCCAGAGTCACCAGGAGTTCAGAATTTCAAGAAAGAACCAAATAAGTCAAGGGAGAAAAATACTGAAATATGTCTGTTTCATCATATTATTTAATAGACTCCCTTCACGGCTTTCCTGAAATTCTCAAATTACTGCTCGGTCTCTTCCAGGAACAAGCCACTCTCTACTTGTGAGAAAGAACTAGATAATTATTTTTAATAACCATGCTAATCAATATTTATTGGTTACTTTCTGAAGGACAGGAACAGTCCCAAGCACTGCAAAGATGGCATCCTCAAGGCTTACGGTGGACCTGGCATGAAAGAGATGCCCAGTAAATAAAAGCCTATGGGATGAATAAATTCATAAATGATTGAGAGAATATCTCATGGCAACGCTTTGAGGTAAGGTTCGTCAATCCCATTTCTCAGATGGAAAAAGACATTTGGAGAATGAAACCCAGAGCAGAGAAGTGCCCCAGGGTCATTTCAATCAGCTTTTCCCACCTTGTCCCTTTAGGAGTTCTCTAGCAAAAAGGCACAAAGACAAATGGAAAAAGGAGAGATTGAAGACACTCATGCAGCCCTTTCCTTAGTAATGAGGCTGAACTCGAGTTCTATGTGTGGTTTTGGGCTCCTGAACTGGGGGATCAGCTCCAGCCAGGACCTTTCACAGTCCTGCCAATGGTGGTTGATAATTTAATTCAAGCTTATGGATAATTTGGGCTGGGTTTCTGACGGTGTTGAAAGCTAAAATAATTCTGATTTCTCTTCAGGTCAGTTTGCTAAGAACACTTTGTTGGCCCTTGAAGAGCATCCCACTCAGGGAGGTTGATCTTAAAACACATTAATTGCTACAGAATCAGACCCACCCGCTCGTCCCTCTTGTGACTTCCCTGCGGGAGTTTTCTTTGCGACTAGTCTACCCGTTGCACCTGAGAAAGAACCCTCATCTGGACCTTTATAGCAGCAGAGTGCTGCACTTAAGCTTATCTGAGTCCAGCTGTCCAGGAATCTTTCACAGACTTGGTAACCTCCCACTGGGGGCTTTCCACCGCTCTTGAGATCCTCTCACATGAATCCCTTCATTTCTTTAATGACCATTGTCTTCTGAAGGTCTCCGTGAACGTTTTTTTACTACTTATTCCTCCCATGTACACCCTGCATAGCACAGATCTTTGTATGTAGCAGATACTTAATATAGACAAACTATTATGAGACTGGTCTCATTCATTTCTAACTGTCTGCAGAACCCCTGTGTCTGCTGCCTGGTGGACAGAGAAGGTGATTGTGGCTCTTGAGAGCAGAACTGCAGATATCGGGCATGGGCATTTTATCTTTGTGTCCAACAAATTAAAATGGAAAACTCAGTCCCTTGATTATTATTATAATTTTATATTTGCTTTACCTTAATTTCTCTTTGGTACTTAACCGGTATTGGCCAAGAGAAGGTCGGCTTTTAGCTTCTCCCTCTGTTAAGTGTTTAATGATCTGTAAACAAACACTTCAGACAATGTTTCTCAAAGAGACCCTGGGATCCTTTTGTTATGTGAAGATTTCCTTTGCTCTGTGCATTGTTTCCCCTTTTCATTATCTGTTTGCTGCTAAGCTGTTCAGCTCTTGAGAGCACTCATTTTATTAGATAACCTTAATGATGGAGATGTAGCATAAATTAGTAGTTAAGCCTGAGGGCTTAAGAGCCAGACTTCAAGGCTAGAATCTCTTACTGGGGTAAATTACTTAACACCTCTGTGCCTAGATTTCCTTATTTATAAAGACTGTATAATGTTATAACTTCTCCATAGGATCAGTGTGAATAATCAAAGGAGTTAATAGAGAAAAAGCATTCAATTAATTGAGTTCGATTAATTAATAACGAGTTATTTGTACTATTATGATTATTGTCTGGGATGATGAGATGCAAAAGGAGTGGGGATATATAGATGATATAGATATAGATAGATATGAACCACTCCTACCTGTTCTGCGGGTCAGTGTTTTGGAGGAGAGCATCTGGCTACTCAAGTTTTAGAATTGGGCATATCTTGGTTCGAATCTCAACTCTGCCACTTAATAATCACCTCCTTTGAACAAGCCAATTCACTTCATAAGACTCAGTTTCTCTTTGTGTAAAATGGGGTAATGACCCCTACCTTTTTATAGCCTTGTGCGGTAGTCAGCCTGGCATGGGATGTGACACTCAGGAAGGTTTGTTTCTTTTGTGGTGGTTTCCCAGCTCAATAAATATTTACAAAATGGAGGCCACTTTCACAAAATGTCACTTAAACATCTGGGGGCTCTGCTGTGTCATCTGGAGAGTGGCAATAACCATGCCTGGCTGCCAGGGATGCTGTGGGTTTGAATTGAGACACCGTTGTTAGGTTCTCCATAAATCTCAATGCACCTCCTTCTACTGGTCAAAGAGGATCCAGGATGCTCCTGAGCCTTTTGGAAGGTAAGTTATTTGGGTTCCTCTGGCCACTCTTTGCAGCCTGAAAGTGTCACTTGCTTCAGTGCATGAGACAATGATTGGCTCCAGCTGGATGCTGGGGAGATGACAGGATGATTTTTTCCCTTAAAGGTGAAGAACACAGATGGGTAAATGGAAAATGTAGGGAGTTGATAAAATGACAGCTAAGCTGTGCTGCCTACTTGGCTATTCTTTCACCCACTTATATACTCATCCGTCTATGCGAGCAGTTGGCTACTCTCTGTACAGGGCCAGAGAGTAAATATGGCTTTGCGGGCCTTATAAGGTCTCTGTCGGAACTATCAACTCTGCCTTTGTAGTGGAAAATATGTAAACAAAGGGGCATAGTTATGTTTCAATAAAACTTGATTTACAAAACAAGCAGCAGGTTGGGTTTGGCCATGGGCAGTAGTCTGCTGACCCCTGGTCTCTGCAAGCATGCGCAAGTCTACTGTGCTCACCGCAGGGCATGGCACAGATTATAGAAGGCACACATATGAGCTGCCTTCTCTTTCCCTCGTGCCATAAGTAACAGCCTCACCATAGTCATCAGGGCCTGAAGGATTACAGCCTCATCTCCTGTTTGCTACGATCCATCTGTACTGACTTTCTTTTCCCTCTTCAGAAGCTCTTCCTTTCCTTGAACATTGAGTAGTCTAAACTTGCAACCCCTACTCTATCACCCTGCTCCACACCTCCCTGATGTGCCCACCTGCTATGCAACCTTCAAGCCTTAGCTTAAACGGCACATCTTCAGGAGACCTTCACGACCCTCACGACCCCTCAATGTGAAGGAGGCTGTTCGGTTACATACCTCCAAGTATGTCCATTTTGTGGCATCTTCAACAATGACATTGAAATAGTGATTGGTGTTATTTTCACAGCTTCCCTGTCCTTCCTTGTACACTTGAAACCAGCACAGTTCTTGACCCCCAGCAGGCATCAGTGAGAGTGCACTGACCGAATGAGTGACATAACCTAGCGGCCACTTTGCACTACCTTCTGCCTGGGTCTGACTGCATACAGGAGAGCAAGCAGCAGATTTCTCCTTCCTGTTCTAACAATGAAGTTTTCACATAATCCTGACTGCCCATTCGTCACTTTATTTTAAGCACATTACTTCTCTGTCCAAAAATAAAAGGAGGATACAATTCAGTCTATATCCCTCACTTGCTTAATATTTCAATTTCCCCCAGGGCACTCCCTTCAAGTGGAGATCACAGCTCATGAATATTAAATGTCTCTACCAACCCATCACGGACTCCAAATAACAGCAAAGACCCAGAAGCTGGGAAAAGTCCCCCGACACCCAGCCCAGAGGCCTTTTCCCTCTTTTAGGCTGCTTCATTCATAATTGCACAGACGCACATCAAGGCATATATATGTGCAGATGGATTTCTGGTCACTTTAAATGCCACAAAGAAGCCCTTGTTCTTGGCTACCCAGATTCACCTGCCTTGGACTCTGGCTGCCTTTCAAAGGCACACATCAAAGTTTGGTCTTGATTCCTCGCATTCAACCAAGCTCCACGTCAGTTCCCTGAGCCTGACCCCTTCCTGAGAGTCAGGAAGGTGACTTGGGCTGAGGGCTAGAATTCCTCCCTTCTGGCGTCAGAAGCCCTCCTGTTCCTTTTCATTCCAGCCCAGCCTCTCTGTGGGGTAGGCCTCCCGGGTTTCCAAAGGAGGTGGTAAGCCTTGGTTGGAGGCAGGATGGCAAGCTTGATCCTAACCGGTGCTGACTTGAGGCTGTTTGAATGCATCCATCAGACCTCCCCGTTGAGGACTGCAGATCTTTGGTCCTGCCCGCACGTCAGCCTTCCGCCCCATCGCCTCCTTTCCCTGCTCTTTTGTCCCCTCAGTGACCCCCTTTGACCCTCTGGGTGAAAGGAATTCCTTTCTCCTCCCCAAGGCCTCATTTCTTTTAAAATGCACAGTTTTAAAACAATAACGCTCTAGGATTTAAATTTTAGAAGTCAGAGCTGAAAAGACCCTGGGAGCCCATTTAACTCACCCTGATCACTTTAGAGCAGGAAACTCAGAACAAGGAAGTTCAGTCACTTTGCAAAAGGTATCATCGTAATTTAGTGGAAGGATCCAGTTCAGGACCATTTTTGCCAGAGATGGATCGGCTATTAAAGCATCACTCACAACTGAGATGAGGAGTGAGGAAGCGGAAGAAGAGGTGGTGTCAAGTGACATTACTGAGTCTCCACTAACTGTGTGCATAGTTTTAAACACTATATATGTTATTTCATTCTTTCTCTAAACTGAACCACAGGTGTTGTAATTATGTTCACTTTGTCCATTTTCCAAAAGAGGAAACTGAGACTCAGAGGGGGGATGGGAGATACCCAGGATGACGCACAGGTAGTAACAGCAACCAAACAGACGCTTGAACCCGGGATCCTCTGTCTTCCAACACATTGCCATGACAAGGGGGTTAAGTGCCAAGCTTGCTTTATGCTAGAAAACAATTTGACTACTGCCCATGGAGGGTCATCTGTTAAAAACTAAAACACAGCCCCAAACACAGAACGATCCTATGTGGGTGGAATGGGCTTTATGTGCTTTATGTGGTGGAACGTTTATAGGGTGATAACAACTGAAAATTGTTTTCATGACTCATGAAAAAGGCACAAGAAGGACATATATTCACTTTTGTTTCCTGCTGTGACTCAATGGCCCAAAACAGAAACAGTGGAAAAGAGAAACTCTCTTGCTTTTTTGAGAGTTTTTCTGGATAATGGATATGGTCTTTTGGACAGGCACCCAGAGTTTGAGGTCTTCTCTGACCTACCTGGCTATATGACTTTGGGCAATTCATGTAAACTCTCAGTGCCTCGATTTCCTGATCAGCTATATGGGTATAATCATTCTGACTCTACAGAGCTGCTGGGAGGATGAATAAAATCATTTTAAAACACAGTTCTTAGCCTAGAGGCTGGCACAGTTGGGTGCTGAACAGATGAAATAACTTCATGGTTAAGTGTGCAGACTGCCTAGGTACTAGGAATCCTACCTCTGCTCTTCCTAGCTGCGTGACCTTGGGCAAGTTGCTTAATGTCTCTGAACCACAGTTATTTCCTCTACAAAATTAAGATAATAACATTATTTGTTTCATAGCATTGCTAGAAGGATTGATACAACTTCTGAATTAATGATATTAATAACAGTAATATTAGCAGCAGCAGCAAACACATACGAAACGCTGATCGGGTATCACTGTTTAAAAGCTTTGCATATATAAACTCGTTTTATCCTCACAACAACTCTAAGACGTAGAACTATTACTAACCATTTTACTGATGAGAAAACTGAGGGACAGATTAAAAATATCTGGGCCAGGCTTTTCACCCAGAATCTGTGTTCTTAACTTTTATGTCATGACGCCAGAGCTAAGCATTCCATCCATCCCAGCTGATAGATTATTATCACCATCACCTTCATCACTGCCACCATGACCACCACTCATATTTCTCTCTTTCTCTTTTCTTTGAAAGGCCTGTTCTCAAGCCAAAGGAAGCTATATTTCCAAAAAGTGTTATGGAGGCAAATTACTATGTTTCCCACAGAGGGAGGTCTGAATGAATATATGCAGCCAAGAGTTTTACTTTGTTTTTTTCAATTTTCAATTTTTCTAAGGTGAGAGGTGGATCATCTATTATGATTTCACATTGTTAGAAAGAAAAATAATAATAAATGCAACTCCCAGCAGAGCCCATCTCCCCTCCCCGCAACAGATGCTGTTTTGCTTTTCAGTCACTGTTGTTCTAAAGTCTCATCGGAACATCCACCAAGAAGACGTGGCGATTCATCTTCTTGTTTTCCTTTCTCGCCTTGGCTCAGAGCAGGCCAGGACAGCCTGACAGAGGGGCCACAAGGCTCGGTGACCCCCCGCTTCTCTCTCCCAGCAGCTGCTGGGGAGGCAGATGGATCCCTGGCCCTCCCCCTTATCTGCCTCACACCCTGAAGGGGAGGAAGTCGGGCTGCTGGGGTGGTAATTACTGGCCCCGGCTCTAAGACGGGCTTGGAGGTGCTGTGTCAGGGATCACAGACAAAGTGAGCCTGATGGCAGGGAGTGGGGGAGAGGAGAGGAGCAGGAGGGAGGGAGAAAGAGATACACAGGGGATGCCTGTGTGTCTGGGAAAGACACCATGGGAGTTCCTTTCGCTCTGTTTTCTTAACTATATATCAGTGTCAGGCAGGACTTGAAACCCCAAAGGCTTTAAATCACTGTTTGGCAAAGCGGGGAATCCTCAGTATCAAATGGGGAAGGAAGCCTCAGCGCCCTCAATCCAATCACCCTCATTTCACGAAGCAGGAAACCGAGGTGGCTTCGAGATGCTAGGTCAGCTGCAGTCGGGAGGCTTCTACATCGAAAGTGGGACCTGGACCCAAGTGCCGCGAAGAACACAGGGTGGTAAATCAGAAGAGAACCGGACGAGCTCTCCCCAGTCACATCCCCAGTAATGCATTCAATGTCATCTCAGAAGGTAGCGGGTTTCCAGCACCGGCTCGAGATATATTACCAAGAATAACCCCTTTTGGGGATCCTTCACATTTTGTCCGCCTAATTTGACCACTACCTCCCCTCCTTCTGCTTTTATCAGCAGCCCGTCTGTAGTTTATGACTCAGTGCTTTAGAAACAGAACTCCCAACGCGGCTGAACAATGCCTCTAGCCAGTGCCTGTTGGGGGAGTTATCATTTTACTGATATCGCATTTTTTAACTCAAACCTCAGGCCTGGTGTATGTTATAGTTTTAAAAAGGGGGAAAAGGACAAGATAATTTCCACATTGCGAGGCAACGCAGGCTGCATTGCTTAAGAGGTCTTGTGGGTGGTGTTTGTTTTAACAAGCAACGTATCATGTGCTGGGGAATGAGGGCACTGGGGGTGGGGAAGTGGGAAAAGAAAGTCCCCAGAGTGTTGCATAATAACACACTGGCACCTTGGGAATACTTCCGGATGTGTGGGCTTCTGAAAAGTGAACGAGAAAGTCACCATAAATCTGTTATACACCCTCATGCTGGTGTTACCAACCCAGGGAAAACATTAGCCCTTCTAAATGGTCAGTGACAAAGCAGATGAAGATGAAGATGGGTCAGAAAGAGGAAGAGGACGGGCCGGCCCGGTGGCGCACTGGATAGTGCGCCGCTTGGGAAGCGCGGCGGCGCTCCCGCCCGAGGGTTCGGATCCCACATTTTTAAAAAAAAAAAAAAAAAAAAAAAAAAAAAAAAAAAAAAAAAAAAAAAAAAAAAAAGAAAGAGGAAGAGGACAAACAAGAAGGAGGGGAAGAAAGAAGAGGGAGAAGATGAAGGAGGAAGAATAGGAGAGAGGAGAAAAAAGAAAGGAAGGATGGAAGGTCGTTCAAATGGAGGGACAGAGTGGCAGAATAGAGAAAGCAGGGCTCTCTACTCAGTCTGGCGACAG
The DNA here is from genome assembly GCF_000696425.1 of Galeopterus variegatus. Classification (NCBI taxonomy): domain Eukaryota; kingdom Metazoa; phylum Chordata; class Mammalia; order Dermoptera; family Cynocephalidae; genus Galeopterus; species Galeopterus variegatus. The sequence continues at coordinate 69,611 of NW_007728573.1, forward strand.
GATCACACCTCTATGAACTGTGTGACCTTAGGCAAGTTAAGACATCAGAGTAGGTCTCAGATCCCACACATGAAAATAAGAGACCTCACATAGGCTCACATTAAACAAAGGTGCATAATGCAGGGCATACCACCTAGTGGGTAGCCATAGATGGAGGTTGTTGCTGAGGAAAGTAACAGTTAATGTATGTAAAGCAAATCCAACTTTCTAGGAATGGGGCTAACCCTCACAGCATTTTGTGGCAATAATTTTCAGTCGGAATTCTAAGAGACAATCAACTGAAATCAACTTTGGATAACTTCAGCAAAGCAAACAAACACAATCTATTCAAAAAATATTGAGTACTTCTGGAAGATACTCTGGGAGTGCTGGAAAGCCATGCTTGCGTGGTCTGAAGCCCATTCTCAGCCCCAAATTAGGTCCTAGAACTGGTCTCGTGAAGAGATCCAGAGCTGTTGCAATGTATGCCCAGCGAATTCAGCTTTGATGCTAGATGCTGCCCCTGGTACTTTGGAAATGGGCACGGGTTGTGGCTACGCCCATCATCCTCATCAAGCTGGTTTTAGCAGAGTCCCACGAGCTTCTGATACAGGGTCTAGGGTTGGTCTGTCTGATTGGGGAAAGTCTAGGTCATGTGCCTATATTCAAGCTATAAGGGAGACTGAAAATGAAATGCTTGGGTTTTCAAGTGCTATAGTGAGGTTTGGGCTCTGTCTCCTTAGGGGAATTATTCCCTAAATCTAGGAAGGGGATTCAGATAGTTAGTAAGTATCCAAAAATATTGGTAAATATTTTTCATAGGTGGGTCTTTGAACTTTTACCATTTTCTGAATGAGAATACTGAGGCTTAGCCAAGGTCACACATCTAAGTCATGGTCAGTCTTGTTCAAGCTTGTTCTCTTGGCCACTGTCTTGACCACTGTCTTAACAAATGGAAGGGTGAGAACAATGTTCACCTCTCCAAAGCCTCCCACACTCCAGTCGCACTCTCTGACTCATTAAAGCTAAGTCTGCTGGGAGACAAAGATTTACTGTCTATTTTTCAGCTGTTCCTTTAACCAGAATCTAGTTTTCTAGTTCAAGCTGTGGGGTAGGGTTTATCCTTGGAAAGTAGTCCATGGGACCTGGGATCTCTGGATGGAGCCCTTTCTTCCTGAAATGCCTGTGTCTCTGTGAGTGTCTATAATGGGATTTTAAATGGCCAGTGAAGGGCATAAATGAGGTGCTTCCTCTAACACAAAACTTACTGAATATACAAGGGTAACAGAAAGCCTTCCCTAGCCACCATCCATACCACTGAGAGTTTTGTATTCCATTCCATTAATTTGTTAAATGAGTTGTTTTACAATGATATGTCCCTCATATACCCCTGAAGCCATGCAAGACTAGGAGCTACTTTTTTGTGTGTGTGGGGGGGGGGGGGGGGCCGGTAGCTTACCATACTGAGCTCTGGACTCAAACTCTCTGGCTTTAAATTCCAGCTCCACAACTTAACTGTGCATCCTTAGTACACTACCCCATGCCTCAGCTTCCACTTTTGTAAAAGCAGTATAATAAAAGAGTTGTGACAAGAATTAGAGTTTGTAAATGGGCTTGGAATATAATAGGTGTTCAGTAAACACCACTGGTAGCAGAACACTTAGAATCTGGTTGAGAATAACAATCTATAAAATGGATCTATGAGGGTCCAAGTCTCATCCTCTTGGTAACTCCTTCATCTTCATTTCATTTCTCTTAAATGCTTCAGTTACCACACTTTGAAAACCACTGATCTAATCCAAAACTGTCATTCTGGCCAAAGTATAGAAGGAGAAGCGAGGCCACAGGAGGCAAGAAAAGCCTGGGATAGACCCACAGTCCCAGTGCTATTTCCAACAGTCTTCCAGTTGCCATCACTGTATGCTTAAAATTCAGTTCTTTTTCTATGAAATAGTGAACCATGCCATAATTTCACCTCCTCTCTGTACAGGCTCTCACAACCAAGAATATCAAATACCCCAAATCCATGAACCAGGAGTTGACAAACTTTGTAGGTAAAGGGCCAGACATAAATGTTTTAGGTTCTTATGGTCTCTGTTGCAACCACTCAACACTATTGTAGCATGAGAGCAGCCATAAACAATATGTAAATGAATGAGTGTGACTGTGTCCGAATAAAACTTTATTTACAAATATAGGCAGTATGCTGGTTCTGGTCTGTGAACCATTCCTTTGCAGACCCCTTCCATGGACAATGAGCTTCTACCTGTAAGAGACTTCCTTATGTTTGCTTATTGCTGCGTAGTTCTAAAGCAACACAGCACAATGATGTGAGGGTTCAAGCAGCTGTATTAGGGTACCATATCCCGCCTTTACCATATCTACCTTCTTCCCAGAAGCACTTAAGTTACATGCCACATTAGTGCAGGTAAAATAGGCAGATATTTTCAAGCATGTTCTGGGAGTGATGCTGGCTGTCATGAGGATGACGGTAAAGGTGAGATTTTGGTTCAAGAAGAGCTCACGATTATGAGGAATCAGTTGCACACCTTGGAAATCACGTGACAGAAGTGCAGATAAGGCTCTTAGAGATGATCGTACCCAATCATTTTGACTTACAGGAGGAGAAGTGAGACCCAGACTAGGAAAGCGACTTGGCCAGTTTTATGCAAGTTCTCTGCACAGTTGGGACCACAGCCTGATTTTTTAAATTTTAGCCCAATGTTCTTTCCACCACACAACCACACTAGTATCAAGCTTATACTATGGACCATACTCAAATCAACAGAGGAGAGAAAAAATCTCCTGCTATTTTAAAACCCAAGACCTTGCCTGGAGGCTCCTGTGTCCTTCCTCCCTCCCCATCTTCCTTTCTTCCAACCACAAGTATTTTCAAAACATCTTACTGTGTTTCTCAGCCCCTACATGGTGCCAAGGAGATAGTAGGTGCTGAAAAAATGTGTGGTGAGAATGAAATAAAAGGTTAATAATACGTAGTCTTTACCTGCACAGAGCTCACAATCTACCGAAAGAAAGAGTCTAAATGCACCCGTGTAATGCGCTGTGGATATGAGGATGCGATGACATTTCCTCCCCTTTAGTCTTCCCAGAAAATTGCCTTTCAGTAAGAAATCCTCCCACCAAGGTTTTCATCCCCTCTGTAGCTGCCTCTTCCCTCTGCAGATAGAGCACCTCTGTCTTTTGTCCTTGCAAATGAATTGTGTTTAGTTTTCACCTCCAGCCCAGGGGATTAGCTTGGGGGACTTTTGATCTTCAGGTATCGATTTGCATCTTAAAGGAAGTATGATCTCATCTGGGCCAGCTCAAAATTCCATCCCTGCCCCCCAGACCCTGTCTGTTTACCAGCCCCAGGCTGGCCGGGGCCTCCCAAGTGGGGCTGAAACAACAAGATCAGCCAGACTCCGCGAGAAGGCAGAGGAAGACAAATTTCCCATCTGACTGGTAAAGGTGGGAAAAGGACGTTTGCTTTCTAAACACAGGCTGCTCTGCTATTCCTCTGCCATCAGAACAGAGAGACTGCCCAAGCTTCTGAGTCTGCAGAGGGGACCGTGGCGGTTCTTGGATTCTGGCTAGAGGTTGTGTGGCAAAATGGGCTGAGCACGCACTTGAGAATCAGACAAAATCAGGTTCAAGTCCAGCTTCTGTCTTCAATCACTTCTGACCTGTTTGGCTCTGGACAAGTTTCATAATCTCTCTGCCTTTTGGTTTTTCTTGTTTCTAAAATAAGGATAAAAGCCCTAAATCATCTATAGTAATTGCCCTCCTGATGGCTGGTGTGAAGAAAAGCAATAATATCTATAAGGTGAAGCTTGATTAAAAAAAAATATACCTGTCATTGTCATCATCTACGAGAACGTAAGCATCTTGTTTGTTTGTTTTGTTTGTTTATTCATTGCTGTATTTCCTGATGCCTGCAACAGTGCCTGGCACACAGGAGACACTCAATAAACATGAGTAATATAAAAGAGTGAACCATCATTTAGTCATAACTACTGTTGCTATGGTAATTGAATAACTATTATGCCCTGTCTACGTCTCCAGCCAGACCCCCCAAAATGACAAGGACTTACCAATGCAATTGAAGGAAACTTCTTGTCTGCAGAAAAGGGAGCAGCCATCACCATTAATCTTATTCATGTCATCGCATTCCTCCCCTTTGTCTCTGCAGAATGGACAGAGAAGAGAAACTTGCCAGATCAGTTTCAGAACCTTGGCTGGACATAGAAAAGTCCTTCCTTGGACCATGAACCTTCTGTGAGACATCGGGCAAGTGCTGTCCCACCTGAGTCTCTGTTTCTTTATCTTCGAAATGAGACTCATCGAAGGTGGAGGTTTATGAGATACTTTTACATTTGCTTATTTTGTGTTTCTAATGACAAAGTAGAATCCCTGCTTCAAACTCATTCTCTGAGATTTCAAGTCAGTTAACAAGTCAGATGGGAGTAAGAAATGTATGAATGAATGAACAAATAAATGCACACATCTTGCTCCCACAGTGTCTAGGAAATATCATGACCACTTTCATGTTTCTAATTTTGGAAGTTCTATAATACAGATGCTGTTCCTTCCCTACTCCCAGCAGTGACATCCTCCGTACTCCCCCAATACACTCAAAAGTAGAGTTTTCCCATTCACATGCTCAGGTTTAGTCATCCTATCACCGGAAAGTTTTTGCCTTCTCCAGTTGGCGTCATTTCATGGTGTCAAGAACTCCAAAGCCTGTAGGACTATGCTGTTAAGAAATAAAAATGCCCCTTCTCATTTTTGTTGGAATTATTTCCATCACTCAAGGATGATTTTGCAGAGGTTAGGATGGGTGGAAAAGGAGCAATGCTCTCTCTGAATTGAGCTTAGGCAAGGAGAAGGAGGAGCAAAACCTGAAAGACTGAATGGATTGTTGCTTTCTGGAAAAAAAAATCCTTTCTAAAGTCCTTTTAGAAACAGAACATTTAAGCTTAGAACCCCATGTTTTAAACTAGATGCGTGATCTTGGGTAAGTCACTCGACCTCTCTGTTTGATCTTTTTACCTGAGATGATTTAAATTTAAATCAATTAAAATGAAATATAATTAAAATTCCATTTCTCAGTCACAGTAGCCATATTTCAGGTAATCACTCATTAGCCACATGTGGCTAGTGGCTACTGGCTAACAGCACAGAATACATTTCTATCACTGCAGAAAAATCCATTGAACAGTGCTTTTTTAGATGCTGATCTTCGGTTTTCTCATGGGTTAAAATGGAGATAATTGGGCCTATTCCTTAGAGTTTGGTGCAAGAATAGAATGTAGCAAAGGGGCTGGCACAGAGTGCGGCACAAAGTAGATGTTCAGGGAATCACAGTTCCTATCCCCACATTGCCTTGGAAGGTCTCTGCAGAATATGTGGCAGCTGTCTCTTCCTCCCCAGAGACCAGCTGGGACCTGTCACAGCACTGAAGAGGCCTCAGACTTTTCCTTTCACCCAGGTAATTAAAACTGGGCAATGTTTGTTGCTTTTAGGAGGTGTCAGAGTAGCAGAATTACACCTCACACATCAATCCTTAAGATGGCTAGGACATTGCATTGATCTCCAGCCAACCAAGTTCTCTCCTGTGTGCAAACCCACGAGCAAAGAAGTGCATATTCCTAGCTGGTCCCAGAAATCTCTGCCACTGAATCTTGTAGGCTGGAAATTGCTGGTGACCTTGTGCTTCTTAGCTATTTAATTGTTTATCTGGGGAGAGACTTTTTTTTTTGTACCTGGGCTGGTTCCCTAAGCCACAAAGAACACTTCTAACCTGCCTTCCATCACCACCCAAGCAGTGTGTTCTATCAGTTGAAGCAAAACATTAGGGTCACTACAAATATCTTACAGCATGACAGATCTATTATTAGATAGAGAGGTTCTGAGAAATCTTCTTTGACCCCTCAGGCTGGAGTGGGTGGCTATCTTTCACTGTGTCCATAGACATCTTGCTCCATCTGTCATAGAACTTGTCAAACTGACTGTTTTTGCCTGTTTCTTGAGAACTGCCCACACTAGGCTGAAAGATGTCAAAGGAAGTGACAGTGTCTTCGTCATCCTAACGCCCCAGTGCCTGGCACAGTGCCTGGGTTTTAGCAGACAGCATGCAGACACTCCTTTACTAGTTAGTTTTACAGTGTTGTCACATTGCATGGCATTGCAGTGGTAAATCCAGATGAGAGCCTGGGCCCTCAGTTCACGTACTGGTTCTATTCCTTACAGGCTGAGTAAGCTTGAGAAAACTTCTTTCATCTCTTTGCATATTAGTTGTCTTTTCTATAAAGTATGATAATAGGACCTAACTCTTCCAGTGGTTGGGAGGACTCAAGGAGATAACAATGTTGCACAGTGCCTTCTGCATAGTAGAGGCTCAATAAATATTTATGTATATTATTATCACTATCATAATACTCATCCAATGCTTCCATCTTCACACTATGTAAAAAATTGGGAGAATCTGCTGTGTGAAGAATCATTTACAACTGAGTGCTAATCCATTGGGGACCCCATTGAGTGCTGAGTCTACCCATATTTCTTTGTAAATTCCCTTATAGATATAGCAAATTAACATCTATCATCCCACGAAAATCCTATTGGCTAAGATGATACCCTTGCTTTTCCCCAAACTTTCATTTTGTTTCTCTTGTTTTTCTTCCTTAAGAAAACATCTATAAGCTGCATTCAGTTTTCTAAAAAAGGTGTCAGCAAATGTTTGGTATCTGCGGGTAACTGGACAAGTATTTGATGTTCATGCAGGATATCAATTCTAGGTAAAAATCTTTTAAAAACTTTATTGAATTAAGAATACTATTTGAAATTAATAATATTAATAATAGTTTGAGATCAACAAGAATTATATTGTTTGTAGTATTTTGCCAATGCATCTTTATTTGGCTCTAAAATGAATACACTGACTTGTTGATCAAGCTCCAAATCTGGTGAGTTTCTTTTTTTTTATTCTTTGTGCTAAATTAGAAAATCCCAAATCACAATCATTGGTTCTCAGCAATGACTGCAGGTGCTTCCTGAATATTCCGGACACAGCCTGATCTTGTATCTGCAAATGCAGCCTGATCTTGGACCTGCAAATGGTGGGCACTTTCTCCCTGGAGGTTGCTCTGCCAGTGTTCAGTCAGACAACAGCCATATCAAAAGCTGGAAGTTGAAGCCTTAATGCACGAGAGAACAGTGAATGGCTTCCCTTTCCCCAACTGTGTTGTATTGGAAACTATATCTTCTTGTTCTGTTTCTGTATTTGGATGTGAATCTTAAATGCACACATTGTATAATATATTTAATACAACATTATCATCGATTTCATTCTTGGACAAGTGAGGAACTTTATGTTCTATACTTGAGGACTCAAATTCTTGGCAATCAGCTGATTTGCACCATAAATGAACACTTAAAAATCCTTATATTATCTTCTCAATATTAAAATCTTGAAAATTCAGATTTGAAATTATAGATGCAGGACATTTAAGACGCAAATATATATCCCTGTGATATACCACTTCAGTAAGTCACCTGAAATCATGCCAGTGATTGTTACTAGCCTTATCAGGACCATGTTTTTTAAAAATATCATTTCTCATTTCAAAAACTTGAATTAGTACCCTTGCATTAACAGCTGTCGTATTTCAGTGGGAGGGGGAGCAGAATCTTACACACACTACTATCGTTTTTTTGCACAGCAACTTGTAAAGATGTAACTCACTGGTCCTCATCTGATCACAATTGCAACATTCACTATTTCTTCCAATGCTAAGTCATGATCAGAAAGCATACAGCTGGCAATAACTGATGTCTATGCGGATGGGTATTCATGTGCAAATTCTTTGTACTTGCATAACTGCATCATCTTGCTGTACTTCTAGCTGTACTCATCCCAGAGCAGAGGTTTCCAGTTTACATTACATACTGCAAAATTATCAGTAACAAATTAAATTGCTCATTCCCTTGGAATTAGCATTAGTAATAAACAAATCTTTCATATACATACTACACCTATGAGCTGATTCGTGTGTTCTGCACATCAGTGGTTTCATCCAACTGTGAAGCAAATTCTCTTTTTACACTGCCCTTCCCCCCACAGGAATAGTAATTGCAATTCCATATTGCACAGATATTATGTGACAGCCAACAGTGCTATTTAATGAAGGAATTTGCCAATAGCTTGTTTTGCTATCTTAATATAATATAATATAATATAACATAAGGCTTATCACTAAATCTGTCAATAGTTTAAAAAGTCTCTTAAGCAATAGTCTGACTTGCAAATAAATACTTTGGAAATAAGGAACAAAATTTTAGCCATAAAAAACTTAATTTTGAATGATTATTGGTCTCTTTTCCACCTCTGGGGACAAAACTCTCCATGTTGTACCAGAACACATTTTTGTGTTTATTCTAGAAGAAAACAACTCAAAAGTTTATTTATCGATTTTTAAATAATACAAAAGTCTTGATGGCTTTTTGCCCCTATTTGGCAATTGTATATCTTGCCCTGAGAACACAGAGATAAGTGGACCAGTAATTAGATAAAATCCATTTATTAGGCATGTATATTTGTACCTTCTGATCATACTTTCTGGCTGGAATCTTTACACTTATCAATCTGTTTGCTTCAGTGTACTTATATTCACATTTATTATTCACTCTGGAGTACTGTTTACTATGTAGGGTTTCAACATTATAGTAAGTGCAAATACTTTGTTATTTTTATGAGCCTTTGACCCATTTTGTAAATTGTTGATAGAACACAAAACAATAAAAATAACAAATAAATATGCAGTTATAACAAATGATAACCAGCAAAGAATGGAAAAGTATTTTAACCTAGATGACCTGTGTCCTGTTAACTGAATGTGGACTGTGATGGAAAACACTAATAGAATCCTTGCAGCACACCTAAAACAATTACAAATAGGAGTAAAATGGGAGTAAGTGCATAATGGTAGTTCTGTCTAAATCATATATTGTATTGCATACTTCAGAAATGCATGTGTTAAAAAAAAAATGTCTGAGACCAGCAAATTGCTTAAAGTCCAGTTGATAGACTGCTGGGGATTACCAGTAACTCACAGCTCACACACGGAAGAATATCCCATAAGCTCTTCTATTCAGCACCCTGACCATCTTGTGGCCTAATTAGCATCCCCCCTTCTCTTTCTTTGGTTAGATCTACTTACTTCTGGATAATGCCATCACCACAGTACCCACTTCCATGGATGTATATGGCAGCAGGGGATGGCTCACTCTCTTCAGTTCCTGAAATGGTTATGACCCGGTACTGGTACACACTGCCAAGTTTTAAATCCCTGGAAAATATAAAGAAGACTATTAGCTATACAAACACAATGCTGGGGGCAGAAAAGGAGAGAATAGAAAATTGATCCTCTTAACGGCTTTCTATTAGTCTTGCTCATATTTTAAATCAAATGCACATGCAGTTATCCAATAATTTTTATGGTCTAGTGTGGTTAGGGTACTCTGCTAAGCATGATGAACCACACTAAAATGTACAGCAATAATAACTAGCATCAATTGACTGATAACCATGTACATTAGTAGGTGCTTTTTATCTTTAATTTAACCTTTGCAACAACCCTGGTGGGAAAGTATCAGATAGCACGTGATCCACAATGAAGGTGTTTGGGAGAAAGCCATCCAGGAAAAATAAATATGATAAGCAAAAGCATAGAGGTGAGAAAGTACCACATCAGAATCTCTGGGCATTATCTGATCATTTCCTCTCATTTTAAGCAGAAACCCCATGACGTGTGAGCAAGACCTTTCCTTACGCTGCACTTAACAGTGATTCTCCTCCTTGCCACTTGCTTCTTTCTGTGTCTCTCACTCTTGACTAAGATGATAATAATAGCAGCATCCATTAATAGAACATCATGCCCTGGGCTAAGCACTTTCCATGCATTTTTTCATTTGAGAATCAAAACAACCCTGTATGGATGGGTACCAGTATTTTCACGTTGATTTTACAGATGATGAATCTGAGGCATAGAGAGGTTAAGCAACTTGCTTACAACTATATGCTAATAACTAATATCCTATATTCTTCCTCTCTAATCCCTATTTTAAGTCTGTCTTAATAATCTCATTCCTTGAAAGTGGGGTCTTGTCCTGGAGTTGTAATTCTGAGGCTGGTTCCTGGCAGATCTGCAGCTTGACTAGATTGTATCTCTCCTCTGACTTCAAGATCTCCTAGTACCTGTCCTGACTTCCTCACGAAGGAACCACCAAAGGAACCTAGCTACTGCCAATTATCCCCCAAGGCAAAGAGATGTTATGTCAGTTTCACATGACCAAATCTCCACCTCTATTTCCTTTTTGACCATTTTCAAAGGGAGATGTTATTCTTTTTTTTTTTTTTCATCTTCCTCTGCACCAATCATTTATTTTTTAATAATTGATAAGTACCATGGGAAAAAACACAAAATGATAATGAAGTGAATTCCTATCAGATTCCAATGTTGGGGGGAGGGGATTTCATAAACAAAAGGATGATGTAAAAAAATCTCAAGTTCTCCTGCCCATCTGTTATTCCAGCTGCTGCTAGGGCTGGGGCTGTTTGGATAAGGCCAACAAGATAACAGGTGCAGGGGCAATGGACAGAGAATGTGTCCTGACTCTCAACGCAACAATGAGTTGAAGTTTACGAGCATTGAAGGACTCTGGTGAGGAACATAACATTCCTGAGAATGTTGGACATATTGCCCCAAAGGGAGTAATATTTAGCAGCACTGGAGATACTAATATTGGGGGTAGACTAGAAGTCCCTGGAGATTCTTTTAGTGTTATGTTAATGAAAATTAAGTGGGTGAATGTATAAAAATCTTGAGATGGGGCCGGCCCTGTGGCTTACTCAGGAGAGTGCGGTGCTGGTAGCGCCGAGGCCGCAGATTCGGATCCTATATAGGGATGGCCGGTGCACTCACTGGCTGAGCGTGGTGCTGACAATACCAAGCCAAGGGTTGCAATCCCCTTACCGGTCAAAAATAAAATAAAATAAAAAATCTTGAGATGTATGTTTGAAGGATGGCTGTCATGTAAACTTCTGGAGAGCTAATTTGTTGACAGAATTATAAGCTTTAAATTTTTTAGCTTATTGTCTATTTTATCCACTTCTAGACTCATGAGTGTACATTTTTCTGTCAATGCTTCTAAAACACAAATGGGTTGGGGGAGAGAGTAGCATTCCCAGGGGATACATGAAGGCATGAAAGAAATATGACAAGCATTGTATTATACATTCATTTTGCTCTAAAATATAGAGGCACGTTTTATATTTTAAAAATATTATGCCATATTAAGGAATAAACTAAGAAATTTGCTTTAGGCTACATCCCAGGCCACTTGGGGGCATATGCTCTCTGTCTGAGCAGATGGGGCACTTGGGTGGAAAAGCATAAGAGTGTGGAAAGTACTTCCCTACATTGTGTTTTTCATTTGCGATGTGTGTCACAAATGATTTATGGCTGATAATATTTAAGGGAGTCAGCTAATATTTGTGAATGTTTTCCTCCTCCCCGCTACTTTGCCTCCCCTTGTCCCCTCTTCATGCTCCTCCTCCTCAATAAACATCAACTCAGAGACAAGCAAACATATGTTTCTGTCCTGGCTTCATCCCTTACTAGCTGGGAAGTCATGGAAGAGTGTCTTAACTCTCTGAGCCTATTTCAAATCAGTCACAAGCCCAGCCTCTCAGCATTTTTATGCAGATTGAATGTGAGACCACATATGTGCCCAGCCTATGATAAACAGTTAATAAATGTTAACCCATTACTGTTAATAGTTAGTTATCAACATTCTCATTCTCTGGAGTTATGGTCTCTTCAATAAAAGAAATGCAGTGAAGATAACTACATGTGACCTTGGTTAGGTAAACCCGTGAAGATGAGGACACCATTTATCACAGGTGCCATAGATTGAGGGAAAGTCTCTGTTCTACCACATCATTTGGTTGGAACAGCCTCAGCACCGGGCAGCTTGTTTTCTTTCCAGGTGGCCTATTCCAACTTCTGAAAATACTGTATCCCAGAAAGTTTACCCTGGGGCAAGCTCTGTCTCCCAGGAACTTATACCCACAGTCTTCTTACATACTAGCATCACACAGAACACATCCAATTGGTAGAGAAACCTGAATAACCCCCCTTCTTTCCATGGTGTGTGCATGGCTCATGTATCCTGAGATCACAGAAGCCTGACAGCAGCTCTTNAAGATAACAGGTGCAGGGGCAATGGACAGAGAATGTGTCCTGACTCTCAACGCAACAATGAGTTGAAGTTTACGAGCATTGAAGGACTCTGGTGAGGAACATAACATTCCTGAGAATGTTGGACATATTGCCCCAAAGGGAGTAATATTTAGCAGCACTGGAGATACTAATATTGGGGGTAGACTAGAAGTCCCTGGAGATTCTTTTAGTGTTATGTTAATGAAAATTAAGTGGGTGAATGTATAAAAATCTTGAGATGGGGCCGGCCCTGTGGCTTGGGCCGGCCCTGTGGCTCACTCAGGAGAGTGCGGTGCTGGTAGCGCCGAGGCCGCAGATTCGGATCCTATATAGGGATGGCCGGTGCACTCACTGGCTGAGCGTGGTGCTGACAATACCAAGCCAAGGGTTGCAATCCCCTTACCGGTCAAAAATAAAATAAAATAAAAAATCTTGAGATGTATGTTTGAAGGATGGCTGTCATGTAAACTTCTGGAGAGCTAATTTGTTGACAGAATTATAAGCTTTAAATTTTTTAGCTTATTGTCTATTTTATCCACTTCTAGACTCATGAGTGTACATTTTTCTGTCAATGCTTCTAAAACACAAATGGGTTGGGGGAGAGAGTAGCATTCCCAGGGGATACATGAAGGCATGAAAGAAATATGACAAGCATTGTATTATACATTCATTTTGCTCTAAAATATAGAGGCACGTTTTATATTTTAAAAATATTATGCCATATTAAGGAATAAACTAAGAAATTTGCTTTAGGCTACATCCCAGGCCACTTGGGGGCATATGCTCTCTGTCTGAGCAGATGGGGCACTTGGGTGGAAAAGCATAAGAGTGTGGAAAGTACTTCCCTACATTGTGTTTTTCATTTGCAATGTGTGTCACAAATGATTTATGGCTGATAATATTTAAGGGAGTCAGCTAATATTTGTGAATGTTTTCCTCCTCCCCGCTACTTTGCCTCCCCTTGTCCCCTCTTCATGCTCCTCCTCCTCAATAAACATCAACTCAGAGACAAGCAAACATATGTTTCTGTCCTGGCTTCATCCCTTACTAGCTGGGAAGTCATGGAAGAGTGTCTTAACTCTCTGAGCCTATTTCAAATCAGTCACAAGCCCAGCCTCTCAGCATTTTTATGCAGATTGAATGTGAGACCACATATGTGCCCAGCCTATGATAAACAGTTAATAAATGTTAGCCCATTACTGTTAATAGTTAGTTACCAACATTCTCATTCTCTGGAGTTATGGTCTCTTCAATAAAAGAAATGCAGTGAAGATAACTACATGTGACCTTGGTTAGGTAAACCCGTGAAGATGAGGACACCATTTATCACAGGTGCCATAGATTGAGGGAAAGTCTCTGTTCTACCACATCATTTGGGTGGAACAGCCTCAGCACCGGGCAGCTTGTTTTCTTTCCAGGTGGCCTATTCCAACTTCTGAAAATACTGTATCCCAGAAAGTTTACCCTGGGGCAAGCTCTGTCTCCCAGGAACTTATACCCACAGTCTTCTTACATACTAGCATCACACAGAACACATCCAATTGGTAGAGAAACCTGAATAACCCCCCTTCTTTCCATGGTGTGTGCATGGCTCATGTATCCTGAGATCACAGAAGCCTGACAGCAGCTCTTTGAGGCAGGGGCTGTTTTTCTGAGTTTTCAGATAGGAAAAGAGAAGCCCAAGTCACTCCCTGAGTAAAAAGGCGAGGAAGGGGTATGGGCATGATTGCCACTAAAAAGATTATGTTTTCTCACTGACAAATCATTGTGATAAAACAACATTTTCTCCAAGTTAAAGTCAAAATTAGTGCTAAACCAGGACTTTTTACTCAAAAGCCTACGTAGGATAGAACTGTCTCAGAAGGACAAACTAGTGGCTTCTGAAGACCTTGCTGGAGGTCAGAACCTATTTCATAGTTGGTCTAAAAGCAGGATGACCTTTCAAGCTGCTCCTGAAACCACCTGGAGAGCCTTGCACTGTCTCTTGAACCCCTTCCCCTCCTGCGCCTCCCCCATCCACATGGACCCTAAGTCCTCTTCATTCTCCCCACCCAGATCCGCCCAAGCCTCCCCTTCTTCGTTCCTGCTACCGCCAGCATCTCAACCTCGATGACTAAAGCAGCCTCAGGCATGCACTCCTGCCTATACCACCCCCCTTTTTTCAGTCTTGCCAATGCCATCAGAATATTCTTAGATCCAAAGTCGCTCTCCAGCTCAAAATCTTCTCATTTACTGCAGCGATGTGTGCTTACTACCAAGCTGAAACTTCCCCTTTACACTTTGTTTAGAACTAAAACTTTAGCACTTCGTCTGAGATGTGATTACTTTGGCTTTTTCTGATTTGATAGAATTTTGAACACTATATTAAGGTGTTTTGTTTTTTTCTAACTTTAACCATCATTAGTACTTAATAATTAGTTCCTCAAACTACATATCAGATTAATTTTATGTTTGTAGCTAATAAATTTAAATGTGACATATGAAATTGTTTGGCTAGTTTTGAAAGGTCTTTTGTTGTCTGAATCCTTTTATACCTTTTTTAAAAAAAATGTTTCCAGCTATCATTCTTTCACTGATATCTCAAATGATATATCTGACTTAGGTTTGCAGTTCTGGCAATCAGAAACCAAAATGCTGGCATTTCTAGTGATAATTTCCTCAGTATTCCTTCTCAGAAAGGTTGTAGTGATGGCAAATGTACATCACATCTGGAGCACAATCTTATATTAAGATTTAGTTACAAATTATAAAATTATTTTCTTAACAATATTAATACATACATCAGGAGGTTAAACACCCTATGACTTAAGCTTAAATACTTAAATATACACTTAAATGCATATTTTTAAAGTGTTGGTATATAGTTAATACGTGATAGGTCAATTAAAACTTATCTAAGTTCTGTAGGAAAGTCACTCCACTTCTTTAGGTCTGTTTTTCTATCTTTTAATTAGGATATATGATTCTTGTCCCATAACAACATGAAGATAAAATGAGAAATACAGAAGTACTCATACTCTAGGAGAAAAGGAAGAGACAGCCCCATTATACTATAGGGACATCACAGTTTGCTTCTGCCAAGAAAGCCTCTCTGAGTCCCTTGGTTATTCCTTGACCTCTTATTGTTTCCATGTCACAGCATTCATTTAACAGGGTCTATCTCTCCAAATAGTCTGTCTGACTAAACCATGTTATACTTCTTTAAAACTCCATCTTCTGGAATAATAATAGCAATTATAGATTTTAAATTGTTGCCAATTTATCATATGCCAAGCACCATGGTTCATACTTTGTATGTATAATCTCAATGGAAACAACAGTCCCTTGAATAATAATTGCTATTATCCCCTTTTCAATGGAGGAAACTAACACTTAGGGAGAGTAAGCTGCCTGCCTATAGGCATATTGCTTTCATCATAGGGGAGGGATTCGATCCAGTTCTGTCTAACTCCATCCCAGACCACACTTTCCAGAGGCAGAAGCCCCCAGCTGTTATGAACTAGCAAGTACAGCAGAATAGAAATCAAAAGACCTAGTTTTGAACCAAGAAGAATTTACCTAT
>NW_007728573.1:86207-91055 GCF_000696425.1 Galeopterus variegatus
ATGTCTTCATCTGTAGAATAGGAATCTGGGAAGGATGTGACGATGATCAGCTCTGCAAACCTCAGTTCTAACTTAATGAAGAAGGCAGTGTGGTCTATTTTTGTCTCGAGCTTTTGTACAGGCTAGAAGCTGCCTCAGCAGTTAAAATTCTGCATTGAGAATGGGTGTAGTTCAGGACCTACCACCCAGATTGTCTAAGCCGGAAGACAAATGGTGGGACCACCTAGGATTCCTCTGGCTCGGGAGGAACCCAAGTATTCCATTCCAGCCTTGGGCAGAATCAGAGGGTAATGCCTGGGCACTTTCTATACCAGCTTCCAGCCAAGAATGGGAAGGGAAGAAAGCAATCACTTTCTGAGCCTGAGGTGATGTTCCAGGAACTTATTTTCATAAGAAAATATTCCAATTATATAGAAAAATACAAAAAACACCATAACAAATGTTCATAAGCCTAGCTTTGTCAAATTATAACATTGTACGACATTTTCTTCATATCTTTTATTTTTGGTGTGAAAGAAGTAAAAAAAATACTGATCAAGTTTGAATCAATTTGGGTGCCCGATCTGTATCACATTTCCCTCCAATGCACATTTTTATATTTTGTGCATATGTATTGTTTTGCATATTGTAAATTTCATAGATTTTTTAATACTGTCTTATCATGTACAGCTGTTTTTTTTTTTTTTTGCTCAGCATCATTTTGAGATCACACGTATTGATACAAGTAGATCTAACTCATTTATTTTCACTGACATAGTATTTTACTGCATGAATATATTACACTTTATTTGGTCACTCTTTTCTTGATAGACACCTAGGTTGGCTCTTTTGTTATCGCTATTATTATTATTTAACCTTTTTTGTTTGTTATTTCCAACAATTTTGCTTTAAGCATTTGTGTTCTTGTTCCTTTGTGCACAGAGCAAGAGTTCTCTGAAGGATATATAGCTAAAATGATATTGTTAGTTTGAGGATAATTGCATCTTCAACTTTATTAGATACTACCATTTATTCTCCAAAATGGTTGTACCAATTAACATGTCTACCAACACACTTCCCATTGCTTCAGGTCCTTGCGAGCATTTGATTCCGCCAAACATTTAATTGCAGTGTGATAGTTACTGAATGAAACTGAATTATTGTTTTATTCTGCCTTTCCCTGATTACTCACAGGACTGAGAATCTTTTTACATGTATATTGAACATGTGGGTTTCTAGCCATGTGGATTGCCTGTTCATCCTTTTGCCTATTTTAAATTGTGTTATTTATTTATTCTTTTTTCTTTGATATGTAAGTATATTTATATGTACTGGGTATTAATTCTTTATAATTAAAGGCATTAACACCACATCCAAGTCTGTGACTCCTATTTTTTTATTCTACTTATGCTGCTTTGCTGAATAGAAGATATCGTTTCCTTCATGATTTGTATTTTTTACGTCTTGTTGAATGTTAATCCTTTCACTACTGAATTGTAATACCACCTTTAACATATATCATATCAGTACTTACATAAGTTTGTTTCTGGATTATTTTGTTTCATTGGTCTGTTTTTTTTGGGGGGGGGACCGGTAAGGGGATCGTGACTCTTCACACGGTGTGGTCTGCACCACGCTCAGCCAGTGAGCGCACTGGCCATCCCTATATAGGATCCAAANGGGGGGGACCGGTAAGGGGATCGTGACTCTTCACACGGTGTGGTCTGCACCACGCTCAGCCAGTGAGCGCACTGGCCATCCCTATATAGGATCCAAACCCACGGCCTCAGCACTACCAGTGCTGCACTCTCCCAAGTGAACCACAGGGCCGGCCTATTGGTCTGTTTATTTTCTATCACCTTATCAATAACTGTCTATCTTAATATCCATAGCTATAGACAAGTCTTGATTTATGTTATGAGTTCATTCTGGACTTTGATTTTCTCCTTCGAAAGATCCCTTTGCTCTCCCATGTAAATTTTAAGTTTCATTTAAAAAAAAAAACCCTCTCGGAATTTTAATCGCAATTTCATTGACTGTATAGATATATTTGAGGAGAAGCAGAATCTTTACAATATTGTATGCTCCCATTTATATACAGAGTTTATCTGTTCATTTATTTAAGTCTTCTTTTATGATTTCAGTACAGTTTTAAAGCTTTCTTCATAAAAACCGTGATGATTTTTTATTAGAAATATATTCCTAACTCTGGCATTTTATAAGTGTTGGTACTATAGTAAATGGTAGCTTTTCTCTAATCTGTACACACACACACACACACACACACAAGAAAGTATCTATGTGTATATGTATTCTAATAGTTAGAGAATGATAAAAAATAATTGAGTTTTCTAAACTGATATTATATTTAGAAGTCCTCATAGACTGTCTCATTAGTTCTAATAATTTGTTTGTTCGTGTTAATTTTTCTATGCTGTCTCTTACAGATGAAGAAAAATGATAGTTTTGTTTCTTCCTTTTCAATTCTCAGATTTTTTTTGTCTTGTGTTTCCGGTTTAGCTATGCAATGTAGGACCAACGTCATTACAGGGCATTCTTAGTTTGACCCTGTAATCAAAAAGAATACTTTTTCTATTTTGTCTATTTCCAGTTCCCTTCTTCTTTTTTTTATCATGCAGGGATCTGATTTTACTGTTTCTTATATTTTAAAATTCTGCATCTAGTTAAAAATACCTGTTTTAAAATTCCTTGAACATGTTAAGACAAGAGAACCTATATGATGTAGTGGGGGGGGGGGAGAGAAGTAGGGGGGAAAGAGGAACAGGTAAACAGACACAAAAATCAACTACAATGTATGTTGAGAAGTTAAAAAAAGAACAAAAAAAAATTTCAAAAAAAACCCAACCTGTTTTAGAAAGTTATTTAATATGCTAATATTATAAATTACATTAATAGATCACCCAATGTTAAAGTTATCCCTCATCCTGGGGTAATCACCTTTGTCTCAATGTGTGTGTTTGTGTGAGTGTGTGGGTTTTAAAACATTGTTGAATTCTGCTTGCTAGTATCTTATATGAGATTTTTGCTTCCTAGTCACAAATTCCGTTGAGTGAAAGTTTCATCTTTTCATTTATTTATTTGTGTTTTTGTTTATGTGTTGCATTATGAACAGAACTTATCTCCTATGGATACTGATTCTTTGATATTTGTTGAGCTTTGTATTGTAGCCTAGGACATGGTAAAATTAAAAAGAATATTCTACATATCTATTCTGGAAGAAAATATTCCTACTTCAGTTTAATTCAAGTTCAAAATTATATGTCTCTTTTTTATTATCTGGTGACCTCTTTATCATAGTAACATTTTTTGCCTTAATATTTCCTTTTCCTTTGACTGAAAATAATATTAATTTGCATGGTTAGTATTTACCTGGTAAATATTTTCCATGCCTTTACCTTTAACCTTTCAGCAAGCCTTTCTTTAGTTAAATCCAGCTTGAGAATCTCCATCGTCATATAGCTGACTTTAAACTGATTAGTGTAATGACAGTTATGTTGAATTTATTTCTCCCACCTTGTTTGTGCTTTCCATTTAATGTCTTTTTTCTTTGCTTATTTATTCTTCTCCTCCTTTCTTCCTGTTATCTGGATTTGTTGAATTTCTCTATTTCCACTACTTTCCCTTTCCTTGTCCATCTAATTTTTGGAGATTGTATTCTCTTATTTTATTTCTTTTTTACCCTAAAATACTAACATGCATACTTGTTATCAAAGTTAAAATTTAAAAAAAAACCTGATGTTGTTTGCTGACACTTGTTCTTGATGTCTTGTTTACTTTTTATGTNTTAATTCAAGTTCAAAATTATATGTCTCTTTTTTATTATCTGGTGACCTCTTTATCATAGTGACATTTTTTGCCTTAATATTTCCTTTTCCTTTCCTTTTCCTTTGACTGAAAATAATATTAATTTGCATGGTTAGTATTTACCTGGTAAATATTTTCCATGCCTTTACCTTTAACCTTTCAGCAAGCCTTTCTTTAGTTAAATCCAGCTTGAGAATCTCCATCGTCATATAGTTGACTTTAAACTGATTAGTGTAATGACAGTTACGTTGAATTTATTTCTTCCACCTTGTTTGTGCTTTCCATTTAATAGTCTTTTTTCGTTGCTTATTTATTCTTCTTCTCCTTTCTTCCTGTTATCTGGATTTGTTGAATTTCTCTATTTCCACTACTTTCCCTTTCCTTGTCCATCTAATTTTTGGAGATTGTATTTTCTTATTTCATTTCTTTTTTACCCTAAAATACTAACATGCATACTTGTTATCAAAGTTAAAGTTTAAAAAAAAAAACCTGATGTTGTTTGCTGACACTTGTTCTTGATGTCTTGTTTACTTTTTATGTGTTTTTAATTTTGACATGTAAACTCATGTTCAGTGGGTTTTAATCTGCGGAAATCATATGCCCATGGGTCAAGTCTATGTCTTCCCTCAGAGTGATTTTATGTTAATTTCTAAGTACCCTTAAAACATCACTAACACGAAACTTTATTTTTTTCTTTATAGTTAATTTCTTGGCTAAGGCATTCCCAGACCATACTGAGCAGTTTAAACTCAAACTTCAAATCTTTGTTAGGTATAAGACAGTGGTTATAAATCTCCACTCAGGCTCTAGGCAAAGAAAGTTAAGTCTTAACTGTCATGTTACTGAGATAGGCAGCTGGGCATATGCATACACACACACACACACACACACACACACACACATGCACGCACATATATTTTTTCTCTAGTACACCATTTCACTAAGCACATAGATTTTTCAGGGTTCCTAATCTTATTTTAAAGACCTTAATTCCAATTCACCACTTTGAAGATTTGCAGGGCCAAATCTCCTCTCCTGGAATAA